>NW_027045746.1:0-59530 GCF_025399875.1 Dalotia coriaria
TTCATTAAAATGTTTAGCTAAAACCACGTTTTTATTACGTTTTAATAATTAACCATTTATTACGTTAAATCTTAAAATGCTTGAAATTTCAAGCAAAACGATTTTGAAGCTTATTTTTTAACGCGAAAACAGCATAAAACGACGATTTTTTTATATTCGTTTTATAAATGCTTTTTTTGAACGATTTCAACGATCTAAAATGCTTTTGAAATGCTTATTTAAAAACAGCCGTTTGCTTAAATCTGCTTTAACGCGTAAAACAAATAAAAATGCGAATTTTTATTATTCGTTTTATTAATATTCTTCTATTTAACGTTTCAACATCTAAAATGCTTAAAATGCTTATTTTAAAACAGCATTTCTTTAATCTGCGTTTTAACGCGTAAAACAGCAAAAACACGAAATTTTTTTATTCGTTTTTAAATGTAAAACGCATTTGAGATTTCAACGATATAAATGCTTGACAATTTAGTTTACTAGTAAAACAGCACGTTTTGATTTTTAATCTGCGTTTTAACGCGTAAAACAGCTAAACGGGAATTTTTATTATTCGTTTTTTATATTGTTTTTATTTACGATTTCAACGACCTAAATTGCTTGAAAATGCTTATTTAGCAAAACAGCACGTTTTGAGCTTTAATCTGCGTTTCAACGCGAAAACAGCATAAAAACGAGAAATTTTTATTATTCGTTTTTATTAATATTGCGTCAATTTGAACGATTTCAACGATCTAAAATGCTTGAAAATGCTTATTTTTGAAAACAGCACGTTTTGATTTATTCTGCGTTTTAACGCGTAAAACAGCATAAAACGACAAATTTTTATTATTAGTTTTTTTTTATTTTTTCTATTTGAACGATTTCAACGATCTAAAATGCATGAAAATGCTTATTTTAAAAAACAGCGTTTTACTTTAAATCACGTTTAACGCGTAAAGTTTTAAAACGAATTTTTATTATTCGTTTTTATTAATATTGCTTCTATTAACGTTAACGATTTAAATAAAAGTTTTATTTTAAAACAGCAAGTTTTGAGCTTAATCTGCGTTTAACGCGTAAACAGCTAAAATTAAAATTTTTATTATTCGTTTTTATTATTATTCTTCTATTTGAAAATTTCAACGATCAAAATGCGAAATGCTTATTTTAGCAAAACGCGTCTTGAGCTGTAATCTGCGTTTTAACGCGTAAACACATAAAACGACGAATTTTTTATTATTCGTTTTTATTAAATTGCGATTTAAACGATTTCAACGATCTAAATGCTGAAAATGCTTATTTTACAGCAAAACAGCACGTTTTGAGCTTTAATCAGTTTTAACGCGTAAAACACTAATAAACGACGAAATTTTTATTATCGTTTTATTAATATTGCGTCTATTTGAACGATTTCACGTCTAAAATGCTTGAAAATGCTTATTTTAGCAAAATAACGTTTTCATTTTAACCGTAAAACATAAAACGACGAATTTTATTACGTTTTTATTAATATTGCTTCTATTTGAACGATTTTCAACGATCTAAAATGCTTGAAAATCTTATTTTAAGAAAACAGCACGTTTGAGTTTATCTGCGTTTTAACGCGTAAAACCATTAAAAAGCAAGATTCTTTTATTATTGTTTATTAATATTGCGTCCATTTGAACGATTTCACACGATCTAAAATGCTTGAAAATGCTTATTTTAGCAAAACAGCACGTTTTGAGCTTTTAATCTGCGTTTTAACGCGTAAACACATAAACGACATTTATTATTCGTTTTTATTAATATACTTCTATTTGAACATTCAACGTTCTAAAATGCTTGAAAATGCTTATTTTAGCAAAACAGCACTTTTGAGGCTTTAATTTCGTTTTAACGCGTAAAACGCAAAAACAGGAAATTTTTATTTTTTTTAATATATTTGCTATTTGAACGTTTTCACGATCTAAATTTTGCTTGAAAAATTAGCAAATGTTATTTTGACTTTTAATCTGCGTTTTAACGCGTATAACGCTAAACGACAAATTTTTATTATTCGTTTTTATAATGTCTTCTATTTGAACGATTTAAGCGTTTAAAAGCTTGAAAATGCTTATTTAGCAAAACAGCAATTTTGCTTGAATCTGCGTTTTAACGCGTAAACGACTAAAACAAAATTTTTTTATTCGTTTTTATTAATATTGCTTCTATTTGAACGATTTCAACGATCTAAAAGCTTAAAAAGTGTTTGTTTTGCAAAACAGCGTTTTGAGCTTAATTGCGTTTAACGCGTAAACAGCATAAAAACGAAGAATTTTTTAAACCGTTTTATTAATGCGTTTTTGACAATTTAACGATCAAAATGCTTGAAAATGCTTATTTTTTAGCAAAACGCACGTTTTGAGCTTTAATCTGCGTTTAACGCGTAAAACAGCATAAAGCGACGAATTTTTATTATCGTTTTTATTAATATTGCGTCTATTTGAACGATTTCAAAAATCTAAAATGCTTAAAATTTTTTTTTAGCAAAACAGCACGTTTTGAGCTTTAATCTGCGTTTTAACGCGTAAAACAGTTTAAAACGACGAAATTTTTATTATTCGTTTTTATTAATATTGCTTCTATTTGAACGATTTCAACGATCTAAAATGCTTGACAATGTTTATTTTAGCAAAACAGCACGTTTTGAGTTTTAATCTGCGTTTTAACGCGTAAAACAGCATAAAACGACGAATTTTTATTATTCGTTTTTATTAATATTGCTTCTATTTGAACGATTTCAACGACCTAAAAAAGCTTTTAAAATGTTTTTTTTTAGCAAAAAAAAGCAAGGGTTTTTAGTTTTTTTCTGCGTTTTAACGCGTAAAACAGCGTAAAAGACGGTTTTTTTTATTCCCTTTTTTTAATATTGCTTCTTTTTTAAACGATTTCAAGATCTTAAAAAAGCTTTAAAATGCTTATTTTTTGCAAAAACAAGGGTTTTTAGCTTTAAAATTTCGTTTTAACGCGTAAAAAAAAAGCATTTAAAAATGACGAAAATTTTTTTTATTCGTTTTTTTTTAAAAAAATTTCTTCTATTTTAAAAAGATTTCAACGATCTAAAATTTCTTGGGTAATGTTTTTTTTAGCAAAAAAAGCACGTTTGAGCTTTAAAACTGCGTTTTAACGCGTAAAACAGCATAAAACGACGAAATTTTTTTTTATTCGTTTTTTTTAATATTGCTTCTATTTGAACGATTTCAACGACCCAAAATTTTTTGAAAATGTTCTTATTTTAGCAAAAAAGCACGTTTTAGCCCTTTTTGGGTTTTTTCGCGTAAAACAGCATAAAACGACGAAAATTTTTTTTATTCGTTTTTTTTTAATAGGTTTTTAAATTTGGAAAAGATTTCAAATTTAAAAAATTCCCCGGGAAAAAGCTTATTTTTGAAAAAAAGCACGTTTTTAGGGTTTAATTTTGCGTTTTAACCCCGTAAAACAGCATAAAAAAGACGAAATTTTTTTTTATTGTTTTTATTTTTATTGCGTCAATTTTTTAACCATTTCAACGATTTTAAAATGCTTTAAAATGCTTATTTTTTTTAAAAAAAAAGCACGTTTTGAGCTTTAATTTTGCCCCTTTTAACGCGTAAAACAGCATAAAAAAAAGGAAATTTTTTTTTTTTCCCTTTTTATTAATATTGCTTCTATTTGAAACCCATTTCAACGATCTTGCTTTTAAAATGCTTTTTTTTTGGGAAAACAGCAAGTTTTGAGCTTTAATCTGGGGTTTTAACGCGTAAAAAAGTTTAAAAAGACAAAAATTTTTATTATTCGTTTTTTTTATTATTTTCTATTTTTGGAAAAGATTTCAACGATCTAAAAAAGCTTGAAAATGCTTATTTTAGCAAAACAGCACCCCTCCGGGGCTGTAATCTGCGTTTTGCGTAAAAAAAGCATTTAAAAAGGGCGAATTTTTATTATTCGTTTTTTTTAATATTGCGTCTATTTTTAACGATTTCAAAAGATCTTTAAAAAGTTTTAAATGCTTTTTTTTAAAACAAAACAGCACGTTTTATTTTTAAACAGCGTTTTTAAAGCGAAAACGTTTAAAAAAGACGAAATTTTTATTATCCTTTTTATTAATATTGCGTCTTATTTGAACGGGTTTCAACGATCTTTAAAAAGCTTGAAAATTTCTTATTTTAGCAAAAAGCACGTTTTGAGCATTTTAACGCGTAAACAGCAAAAAAACGGGGCGAATTTTTTTTATTCGTTTTTATTAATATTGCTTCTATTTGAAAAGATTTCAACGATTAAAATGTTTTAAAATGCTTATTTTAGCAAAAAAAGCACGTTTTGAGTTTTTAAACTGCGTTTTAACGCGTAAAACAGCATAAAAAAAAGACGAAATTTTTATTATTCGTTTTTTTTTAATATTGCGTCCATTTGAACGGGGTTTCAACGATCTAAAATGCTTGAAAAAAGCTTATTTTTGGGAAAAAAAGCACGTTTTGAGTTTTTTAAACTTGGGTTTTTAACGCGTAAAAAAAGCATAAAAAAGACGAATTTTTTTTTATTCGTTTTTTTTAATATTATTTATTTGAACGATTTCAACCCTTCTAAAAAAGCTTTAAAAAAGCTTTTTTTTTAGCAAAAAAAGCACGTTTTGAGTTTTTTAAATTTTCGTTTTTAAAGCGTAAAACAGCAAAAAAAAAAGAGGAAATTTTATTATTCGTTTTTTTTAATATTGCGTCTATTTTAAAAGATTTCAACGATCTAAAATTGCTTGAAAAAGTTTTTTTTTTAGCAAAAAAAGCACGTTTTGAGTTTTAAACTGCGTTTTTCCCCGTATAAAAGCATAAAAACGACAAATTTTTATTATTCGTTTTTATTAATATTGCTTCTATTTGAACGATTTCAACGATCTAAAATGCTTAAAAATGTTATTTTGCAAAACAGCACGTTTTGAGCTTTAATCTGCGTTTTTAAAGCGTAAAACAGCATAAAAAAAGGGCGAAATTTTTATTATTTTGTTTTTATTAATAAGGTCTATTTGAAAAGATTTCAACGATCTAAAAAAGCTTGAAAATGTTTTTTTTAGCAAAAAAAGCACGTTTTGAAACTTTTTAAACTGCGTTTTAACGCGTAAAACAGGGAAAAAAACGACGAATTTTATTTTCCCCTTTTTTTTTTAATATTTGGGCTATTTTGAACGATTTCCCCAAAAATCTAAAAAAGCTTAAAAATGCTTATTTTAGCAAAACAGCACGTTTTGAGCTTTAATCTGCGTTTTAACGCGTAAAAAAGCATAAAAAAAGACGAATTTTTATTATTTTGGGTTTTTTTTTAATATTGCGTCTATTTGAACGATTTCAACGATCTAAAATGCTTTTAAAAAAGCTTATTTTAGGGAAAAAAACGTTTTGAGCTTTTTAAACTGCGTTTTAACGCGTAAAAAGCATAAAACAACGAATTTTTTTATTATTCCTTTTTTTTAATATTGTTTTATTTTAAAAGATTTCAACGATCTAAAATGCTTGAAAATGCTTATTTTAGCAAAAAAAAGCACGTTTTATTTTTTTCTGGGTTTTAACCCTAAAAAAAAGCATAAAAAAGACGAAATTTTTATTATTCGTTTTTTTTAATATTGTTCCCATTTAACGATTTCCAACGATCTTGCTTGAAAAAAGTTTATTTTGAAAACAGCACGTTTTGAGTTTTTAAACGCGTTTTAACGCGTAAAACAGCAAAAAAACGACGAAATTTTTATTATTCGTTTTTTTTTAATTTTTGCCTCTATTTGAACGGGTTTCAACGATTTTAAAAAAGCTTGAAAATTTCTTTTTTTTTAGCAAAAACAGCACGTTTTTAGCTTTATTCTGCGTTTTAACGCGTAAAAAAAGCATAAAAAAGACGAAATTTTTTTTATTCGTTTTTATTTTTATTGCGTCTATTTGAACGGGTTTCAACCCCCCTTAAAAAAGTTTTTAAAAAAAAGCTTTTTTTTAGCAAAAAAAGCACGTTTTGAGTTTTAATCTGCGTTTTAACGCGTAAAAACATAAAAAAAACGAATTTTTTATTATTCGTTTTTTTTATTATTGGGTTCTATTTTGGGAAAGATTTCAACGATCTAAAATGCTTGAAAATGCTTATTTTAAAACAAAAAAAGCACGTTTTTAGTTTTTTAATTTTGCGTTTTAACGCGTAAAACAGCATAAAAAAGACGAAATTTTTATTATTCGTTTTTATTTACGCCCCCTTTTAACGATTTTTAACGATCTTAAAAAAGCTTGAAAATGCTTATTTTAGCAAAAACAGCAAAGTTTTGAGCCTTTTTAAACTGCGTTTTAACGCGTAAAAAAGCCTAAAAAAGGGCGAAATTTTTTTTTTTCGTTTTTAAAAATTGCTTCTTTTTAACGATTTCAAAAGATCTAAAAAAGCTTGAAAATGCTTTTTTTTAAAAAACAGCAACGTTTTAGTTTTTAAACTGCGTTTTTTAAAGCGTAAAACAAAAAAAAACGACGAATTTTTTTTTTCCTTTTTAAATAGTTTCCCCCAATTTTGAAACATTTCAACGACGAAAGGAAAAAAGCTTATTTTGCAAAACAGCAAAATTTTATTTTTAAATTGCGTTTTAACGCGTAAAAAAAGATAAAAACGACGAATTTTTATTATTCGTTTTTATTAATATTGCGTCTCTTTGAAAAGGGTTTCAACGATCTTTTAAAAAATTTAAAATGTTTTTTTTTAGCAAAACAGCAACCTTTTGGAAAAACGCGTTTTTAAAGCGTAAAAAAAGCATAAAAAAAAAAGACGAATTTTTTTTTATTCGTTTTTATTAATATTGCTTCTATTTGAACGATTTCAACGATCTAAAAATGCTTGAAAATGCTTTTTTTTTTAGCAAAAAAAAGCAAGTTTTGAGCTTTATTCTTTGGGTTTTTAACGGGGTACAGCATAAAAAAAGACGAAATTTTTTATTATTCGTTTTTATTTATTTGCGTATATTTGAACGGGTTTTTAACGATCTAAAAAAAAGCCTTTTAAAAAAGTTTATTTTTAAAACAAAAAAAAAAAGCACGTTTTGGGTAATCTGCGTTTTTTTAAAGGTAAAAAAAAAGCATAAAAAAAAGACGAATTTTTTTTATTCGTTTTTATTAATATTGCGTCTATTTGGGAAAGATTTCAACGATTTTTAAAAAAGCTTGAAAAAAAAGCTTTTTTTAGCAAAAACGGGGACCCTTTTGAGTTTTTAAACAGCGTTTTAACGCGTAAAAAGAAAAAACCCCCCCAAATTTTTATTATCGTTTTTTTTTAATAGCGCCCCCTTTTAAACGATTTCAACGGGTCTAAAAAGTTGGAAAAATGCTTTTTTTTTTTTAGCAAAATAGCAACGTTTTAAAATTTTAACGGGGGTTTTAAAAAAGCATTAAAAAACCAAAATTTTTTAAATTTTTTCGTTTTTTTAAAATTTGCGGCTTTTTTTAAAGGAAACAAAAATTAAAAATTTTTTTTGAAAATGTTTAATTTTAAAACAAAACGCACGTTTTGGGTTTTAACCCCGCGTTTTTAACGCGTAAAAAAAGCATAAAAAAAGACGAAATTTTTTTTATTCCCTTTTTTTTAATATTGCGTTTTATTTGAACGATTTTAACGATCTAAAATGCTTGAAAATGTTTTTTTTTTGGGAAAACAGCACGTTTTGGAAGCTTTTAACGCGTAAAACAGCATTTAAAAAGACGAATTTTTTATTATTTTGTTTTTTTAATTTTTGCGCTAAAAGAACGAAAAATTTTAACCCATTCCAAAAAAGCTTTGAAAATTTCTTTTATTTTAGGGAAAAAAAGCACTTTTGAGGTTTTTAAACTGCGTTTTAACGCCAAAAAAAGCATAAAAAAAAGACGAAATTTTTTTTTATTCGTTTTTTTTTAATATTCGGCCCCTTTTTAACGATTTTTAACGATCTTTAAAAAGCTTGAAAAAGCCCATTTTAAAAAACAGCAGTTTTGAGTTTAATCCCGGTTTTTAACGCGAAAAACAGCATAAAAAAACGGGAATTTTTTTATTCGTTTTTTTTTAATATTTTCTTTTTAACGATTTCAAAAAGATCAAAAAGTTTTAAAATGCTTATTTTAGCAAAAAAGCACGTTTTGAGCTTTAATCTGCGTTTTAACGGGAAAACAGCATAAAAAAAGACGGGAAATTTTTTTAAATTTGTTTTTTTTAATATTTGGGCTTTTGAACGATTTCCAACGACTAAAATGCTTTTAAAAAAGTTTATTTTTTAAAAAAGCACGTTTTGAGTTTTTAAACTTTGGGGGTTTTAACGGGGGAAAATAAAAAATTTACGAATTTTTATTATTTTGTTTTTTATTAATAGCTTTTTTTAAAAGATTTCCCCAAAGATCTAAAATGCCTTTTAAAATGTTTTTTTTTTAGCAAAACAGCACGTTTTAGTTTTTAAACTGCGTTTTTAACGCGTAAAACAGCTAAAAACGACAAAAATTTTTTTTATTCCCTTTTTATTAATATTGCTTTTATTTGAACGATTTCCCCCCGACTAAAAAAGTTTTTAAAATGTTTTTTTTTGCAAAACAAAAAAACCCTTTTGAGCTTTAATCTTGCGTTTTTTCCCCCGTAAAACAGCATAAAAGACGAATTTTTTATTATTCGTTTTTATTAATAGTTTTTATTTAAAAGAATTTTTATTATTCGTTTTTTTTTAAAATTTTCTTTTGAACGATTTCAACGATCCCAAAACGCTTGAAAATGTTTTGTTTAGCAAAACGGGACGTTTTGGTTTTATTCTTGGTTTTTAAAGCGTAAAAAAATATAAAAAAGGAAATTTTTTTTATTCGTTTTTATTAAAAATTGCGTCTTTTGAACGATTTCAACGATCTAAAATGCTTGAAAAAAGCTTATTTTAGCAAAAAAAGAATTTTTTAGTTTTTAAACTGCGTTTTAACGCATAAAAAAAGTATAAAAAAGGGGCGAATTTTTTTTTATTCCCTTTTTTTTAAAAAAATTTCGTCTATTTTGAACGATTTTTAACAATCTAAAAAAGGGGAAAATGCTTATTTTAGCAAAAAAAGCCCGCCGTTTTTTAGTTTTTTAACCGCGGCGCGTAAAAAAGCATAAAAAGGACGAAATTTTGATTATTTGTTTTTTTTAATATTGCGTCTATTTGAACGATTTCAACGATCCAAAAAAGCTTGAAAATGTTTTTTTTTAGCCAAAAAGCACGTTTTGAGCTTTAATCTGCGTTTTTAAAGCGTAAAAAAAGCATAAAAAAGACGAATTTTTTTTTTATTCCCTTTTTAAATTAAAGGCCCCTTTTATTTGAAACGATTTCGACGATCCCAAAATGGGGAAAATGCTTTTTTTTAAAACAAAACAGCACGTTTTTAGCTTTAATCTGCCTTTTTAAAGCGTAAAAAAGGGATAAAAAAGACGAAATTTTTTTTATTCGTTTTTTTTAATATTGGGGTCTATTTGAACGATTTCAAACGATCAAAAAGCTTTTAAAATGCATTTTAAAACAAAACAGCAGGTTTTAATTTTTTTCTGCGTTTTAACGCGTAAAACAACATAAAAAAGACGAAATTTTTTTTTATTGTTTTTTTTTTTTATTGCGTCTATTTGAAAAATTTCAACGATCTAAAAAAAAGCTTGAAAATGCTTATTTTAGCAAAACAGCAGGTTTTGAGTTTTTTTTTTGCGTTTTAACGGGGTAAACAACATAAAAACGGCGAAATTTTATTATTCGTTTTTATTTTTTATTTTGTCTTTTGAAAGATTTTTAACGATCTAAAAAGTTTTAAAAATTTCTTATTTTAGCAAAACGGGACGTTTTGAGCTTTTTAAACTGCGTTTTAACGCGTAAAACAACATAAAACAACGAAATTTTTAAATTTTTCGTTTTTTTTTTTTATTGGTCTATTTGAACGATTTCAACGATCTAAAAAAAGGGGAAAAAGCTTATTTTAGCAAAACAGCACGTTTTGAGCTTTTTAAACTGCGTATTAACGCGTAAAACAAAATAAAAACGACGAGTTTTTTTTTATTCCCTTTTTATTAATATTGCGTCCCATTTGAACGATTTCAACGATCTAAAAAAAGCTTTTAAAATGCTTATTTTAGCAAAACAGCACGTTTTTTAGTTTTAAACTGCGTTTTTTAAAGCGTAAAAAAAATTTTTTAATAAAAAGGTTTTTTTTCGTTTTTTTTAATATTGCTTCTATTTGGGATTTCAACCCATCTAAAATGCTTTTTTAAAAGCTTATTTTAAAACCAAAAAAAGCACGTTTTTAGCTTTTTAAACCCCCCCTTTTAACGCGTAAACAGCATAAAAAGACGAAATTTTTTTTTATTCGTTTTTTTTTAATATTGCGTCTATTTGAACGGGGTTTTAACGATCTAAAATGCTTTTAAAAAAGCTTATTTTAGCAAAACAGCACGTTTTTAACTTTAATCGCGTTTTAACGGGGTAAAACAGCATAAAAAAAGGGCGAAATTTTTTTTTTATTCGTTTTTTTTTAATAATTTCGTCTATTTGAACGATTTCAAAAATCTAAAATGTTAAAAATTTTTATTTTAGCAAAACAGCACGTTTTTAGCTTTTTAATTTTGACCCTAAAACAGCATAAAAAAGAAGAATTTTTTTTTTTCGTTTTTTTTTTAATATTGGGGTTTTTAAAAGATTTCAACGATCTAAAAAAGCTTGAAAAAAGCCCCTTTTCAGCAAAACACCCCGTTTTGAGCTTTAATCTGCGTTTAACGCGTAAACAGCATAAAAACGCAAATTATTTTTTTATTATTCATTCTATTTGAAATTTCAACGATTAAAATGCTTGAAAATCTTATTTTAGCAAAACAGCACGTTTTGAGTTTAAATCGCGTTTTAAGCGTTTAACGCGATTAACGACGGAAAATTTATTATTCATTTTTTATTAAATTCGTTTAAAATTTAAAAAACTAAAAGTTTAAAAATTTTTTTTCGCTTTTTTTTTTTATTCGCGTTTTTAAGGTAAAAAACTAAAAAGCAAAAATTTTGACGTTTTTTTTTTTTTTTAAAAATTTAAAAAAACAAATTTAAAATGTTATTTTAGCAAAAAAAACGTTTTGGCAATTTCTTTTAATAAAAGGGGAAAAACAAAATTTTTATTTTTTTTATTTTTTTGCGCAAACGATTTAACGACAAAAACTTGTGTTTTTTAAAAAAGCCTTTTGACTTTAATCTTTTAACCAAAAAGCTAAAACAAGTTTTTTTATTGTTTTTAAAAGCGCTTTAACGACAAATTAAAATTTTGAAAAATTTTTTTTTTAAAAAAATTTTGGTTATGCTTTTAAAAAGGGGTAAAAAAGACGTTTTTTATTTTTTTTTAAAATTTTTTTTAAGACAAATTAAAATGCTTGAAAATGTTTTTTACAAAACACACAGCTTTAATTTCTATTAACAAAACAGCAAAAGAGTTTTTATTTGGGTTTTTTTAAAATTTTCCCATTTTCGGGCAAATTAAAATTTTGAAAAGCTTATTTTACAAAACAAGTTTTATTTTTTTAAACTTTTAATTAAAAACACAAAAAAAGTTTTTATTCGTTTTTTTTAAAAAAAACGGTTTTTAACGTTTTTAAATTTAAAAGCTTAAAAAAAAATTTTAGCAAAACAACTTTTTTGAACGCCCTTTTTTAAAAAGAAAAAAAAAATTTTTAAAATTTTTTTTATTAAAATTCTTTTTTTAAATTTCCATTTTAAAAATTAAAAATTTTTTTGAAAAAGCCTTTTGGAACACGTTTTGGTAAAAAAAACTAAAACGAAAAATTTTTAACGTTTTTTTTAATTTTTTTTTTTTGGAAAATTTTTTCGACTAAAAGAAAATGCTTTTTTGCAAAAAAAGCAGTTTACTTTAATCGCGTTTGCGTAAAACGATAAAAAAGACGAAATTTTTATTATTCGTTTTATTTTTATTGCTCTATTTGAACATTTCCAAAAATTTAAATGCTTTTTTTAGCAAAACAGCACGTTTTGTTTTTAAACTGCGTTTAACGCGTAAAAAATTTTTATTTTTCGTTTTTATTAATATTGCTTCTATTTGAACAATTTCAACGATCTAAAATGCTTGAAAATGCTTATTTTAGCAAAACAGCACGTTTTGAGCTTTAATCTGCGTTTTAACGCGTAAAACAGCATAAAAACGACGAAATTTTTTATTATTCGTTTTTATTAATACTGCTTCTATTTGAACGATTTCAACGATCTAAAATGCTTGAAAATGCTTATTTTAGCAAAACAGGACGTTTTTGAGCTTTAATCTGCGTTTTAACGCGTAAAACAGCATAAAAACGACGAATTTTTTATTATTCGTTTTTATTAATATTGCGTCTATTTGAACGATTTCAACGATCTAAAATGCTTGAAAATGCTTATTTTAGCAAAACAGCACGTTTTGAGCTTTAATCTGCGTTTTACGCGTAAAACAGCATAAAAACGACGAATTTTTATTATTCGTTTTTATTAATATTGCTTCTATTTGAACGATTTCAACGATCTAAAATGCTTGAAAATGCTTATTTTAGCAAAACAGCACGTTTTGAGCTTTAATCTGCGTTTTAACGCGTAAACAGCAAAAAAACGACGAATTTTTATTTTTCGTTTTTTTTTAATATTGCTTCTATTTGAACAATTTCAACGATCTAAAATGCTTGAAAATGCTTATTTTAGCAAAACAGCACGTTTTGAGCTTTTAATCTGCGTTTTAACGCGTAAAACAGCATAAAACGACGAATTTTATTATTCGTTTTATTAATATTGCTTCTATTTGAACGATTTCAACGATCTAAAATGCTTGAAAATGCTTATTTTAGCAAAACAGGACGTTTTGAGCTTTAATCTGCGTTTTAACGCGTAAAACAGCATAAAACGACGAATTTTTTATTATTCGTTTTTTATTAATATTGCGTCTATTTGAACTATTTCAACGATCTAAAATGCTTGAAAATGCTTATTTTAGCAAAACAGCACGTTTTGAGCTTTAATCTGCGTTTTTACGCGTAAAACAGCATAAAACGACGAATTTTTTATTATTCGTTTTTATTAATTGCTTCTATTTGAACGATTTCAACGATCTAAAATGCTTGAAAATGCTTATTTTAGCAAAACAGCACGTTTTGAGCTTTAATCTGCGTTTTAACGCGTAAAACAGCATAAAAACGACGAAATTTTTATTATTCGTTTTTATTAATATTGCGTCTATTTGAACGATTTCAACGATCTAAAATGCTTGAAAATGCTTATTTTAGCAAAACAGCACGTTTTGAGCTTTTAATCTGCGTTTTAACGCGTAAACAGCATAACAACGACGAATTTTTATTATTTGTTTTTATTAATATTGCTCTATTTGAACGATTTCAACGATCTAAAATGCTTGAAAATGCTTTATTTTAAGCAAAACAGCACGTTTTGAGCTTTTAATCTGCGTTTTAACGCGTAAAACTGCATAAAACGACAATTTTTATTATTCGTTTTTATTAATTTTGCTTCTATTTGGGAAAAGATTTCAACGATCTAAAATGCTTGAAAATTTTTTAGCAAAACAGCACGTTTTGAGCTTTTATCTGCGTTTTAACGCGTAAAACAGCATAAAACGACGAATTTTTTATTATTCGTTTTTATTAATATTGCTTTTATTTGAACGATTTCAACGATCTAAAAATGCTTGAAAATGCTTATTTTAGCAAAACAGCACGTTTTGAGCTTTAATCTGCGTTTTAACGCGTAAAACAGCATAAAACGACGAATTTTTTATTATTTGTTTTTATTATTATTGCTTCTATTTGAACGATTTCAACGATCTAAAATGCTTTTAAAATGCTTATTTTAGCAAAACAGCACGTTTTGAGCTTTTAATCTGCGTTTTAACGCGTAAAACAGCATAAAAACGACGACATTTTTATTATTGTTTTTTATTAATATTGCGTCTATTTGAACGATTTCAACGATCTAAAATGCTTGAAAATGCTTATTTTAGCAAAACAGCACGTTTTGAGCTTTTAATCTGCGTTTTAACGCGTAAAACAGCATAACAACGACGAATTTTTATTATTTGTTTTTATTAATATTGCTTCTATTTGAACGATTTCAACGATCTAAAATGCTTGAAAATGCTTATTTTTAGCAAAACAGCACGTTTTGAGCTTTAATCTGCGTTTTAACGCGTAAAACAGCATAAAAACGACGAATTTTTATTATTCGTTTTTATTAATATTGCTTCTATTTGAACGATTTCAACGATTAAAATGTTGAAAATGCTTATTTTAAAACAAAACAGACTTTTTAGCTTTAATTCGTTTAAGGTTTTAACGCGTAAAACAGCATAAAAACGACGAATTTTTTATTATTCGTTTTTATTAATATTGCGTCTATTTGAACGGATTTCAACGATCTAAAATGCTTGAAAAAAGCTTATTTAGCAAAAAAAGCACGTTTTGAGTTTTTAAACAGCGTTTTAACGCATAAAACAGCATAAAAAAGACGAAATTTTTATTATTCGTTTTTATTAATATTGCATCTATTTGAACGATTTCAACGATCTAAAATGCTTGAAAATGTTTTTAGCAAAACAGACGGGTTTTTAGCTTTTTTTTGCCTTTAACGCGTAAAACAGCATAAAAACGACAAATTTTTATTATTCGTTTTTAAATATCGCTTCTATTTGAACGATTTCAACGATCTAAAATGCTTGAAAATGCTTATTTTAGCAAAACAGCACGTTTTGAGTTTAATCTGCGTTTTAACGCGTAAAACAGCATAAAACGACGAATTTTTATTATTCGTTTTTATTATTATTGCGTCTATTCGAACGATTTCAACGATCTAAAATGCTTCAAAAAGCTTATTTTAGCAAAACAGCACGTTTTGAGCTTTAATCTGTGTGTTAACGCGTAAAACAGCATAAAACGACGAATTTTTATTATTCGTTTTTATTAATATTGCTTCTATTTGAACGATTTCAACGATCTAAAAAAGCTTGAAAATGCTTATTTTAGCAAAACAGCACGTTTTGAGCTTCAATCTGCGTTTTAACGCGTAAAACAGCATAAAACGACGAAATTTTTATTATTCGTTTTTATTAATATTGCGTCTATTTGAACGGTTTCAACGATCTAAAATGCTTGAAAATGCTTATTTTAGCAAAACAGCACGTTTTGAGCTTTTTAAACAGCGTTTTAACGCGTAAAACAGCATAAAACGACGAATTTTTATTATTCGTTTTTTTTTATTGCGTCTATTTGAACGATTTCAACGATCTAAAAATGCTTGAAAATGCTTATTTTAGCAAAACAGCACGTTTTGAGCTTTAATCTGCGTTTTAACGCGTAAAACAGCATAAAACGACGAAAATTTTTTAAAATTCGTTTTTATTAATATTGCGTATTTTTTGAACGATTTCAACGATCTAAAATGCTTGAAAATGCTTATTTTAGCAAAACAGCACGTTTTGAGCTTTAATTTTGCGTTTTAACGCGTAAAACAGCATAAAAACGACGAAATTTTTATTATTCGTTTTTATTTTTATTGCGTCTATTTGAACGATTTCAACGATCTAAAATGCTTGAAAATGCTTATTTTAGCAAAACAGCACGTTTTGAGCTTTAATCTGCGTTTTTAAAGCGTAAAACAGCATAAAACGACGAATTTTTTATTATTCGTTTTTATTAATATTGCTTTTATTTGAACGATTTCAACGATCTAAAATGCTTGAAAATGCTTATTTTAGCAAAACAGCACGTTTTGAGCTTTTAATCTGCGTTTTAACGCGTAAAACAGCATAAAACGACGAATTTTTATTATTCGTTTTTATTAATATTGCTTCTATTTGAACGATTTCAACGATCTAAAAATGCTTAAAAATGCTTTTTTAGCAAAACAGCACGTTTTGAGCTTTAATCTGCGTTTTAACGCGTAAAACAGCATAAAAACGACGAATTTTTTATTATTCGTTTTTATTAATATTGCTTCTATTTGAACGATTTCAACGATCTAAAATGCCTGAAAATGCTTATTTTAGCAAAACAGCACGTTTTGAGCTTTAATCTGCGTTTTAACGCGTAAAACAGCATAAAAACGACGAATTTTTATTATTCGTTTTTATTAATATTGCGTCTATTTGAACGATTTCAACTTTAATCTGCGTTTTAACGCGTAAAACAGCATAAAAACGACGAAATTTTTATTATTCGTTTTTATTAATATTGCGTCTATTTGAACGATTTCAACGATCTAAAAATGCTTGAAAATGTTTATTTTAGCAAAACAGCACGTTTTGAGCTTTTAATCTGCGTTTTAACGCGTAAAACAGCATAAAAACGACGAATTTTTATTATTCGTTTTTATTAATATTGCTTCTATTTGAACGTTTTCAACGATCTAAAATGCTTGAAAATGCTTATTTTAGCAAAACAGCACGTTTTGAGCTTTTATTCTGTGTTTTAACTCGTAAAACAGCATAAAAACGACGAAATTTTTATTATTCGTTTTATTAATATTGCGTCTATTTGAACGATTTCAACGACAGCAATAAAATGCTTGAAAATCTCATTTTAGCAAAACAGCCGTTTATTTAAATTCAACGTTTTAAGCTGAAAATGCTTATTTACAAAAATTTGTTTTTTTTTTTTTAAATATTGCATTTAATAACAGATAAACGCGAAATTTTAATTCTTTTTTAGCAAAACAGCTGTTTTGAGCTTTAATCTGCGTTTAAACGTAAAAAGCATATTAAAGCAAATTTTATTATTCGTTTTTATTAATTGCGTTCTAATTTAAACGAATTAAACGACAAATGCTTGAAAATGCTTATTTTAAAATCAGCCGTTTTGAGCTTTTCAACGCGTTTAACGTAAAACTAGAAAAAACGACGATTTTAGTTAATCGTTTTATTAATATTCCAGTAAAACGATTTCAACGATTCTAAAATCTTTTTTAGCAAAACAGCCGTTTTAGAGTTTAATCTGCGATTTATCGCGTAAAAAGTAAAACGCAAAATTTTATTATTCGTTCTTTATTGAATTGCTTCTATTTGAACGATTTCAACGACGTAAAATGCTTAAAATCTTATTTTTATTAACCACGTTTTTGAAGTTTCAACGTCTTAAACGCGAAAAGATTATTTAACGACGAATTCTTATTACGTTTTGTTTAATTGCTTTTGAACGAAAACAGCATCTAAAATGCAAGTTAAAATATTATTTTAGCAAAACACAGTTTGGCTATTTTAACGATTTTAAGCGTAAAACGCATAAAAGCAGTTTTGAAATAGACGTTTTATTTAATTGCGTTTTAACGACGATTTCAGCATAAAACGACTGAAAATCTTATTTTGCAAAAGCACGTTTTAGCTTTAAACGCGTTTTAACGCGTAAAAGCATAAAATGCTATTTTGAAATATTCGTTTTATTTAATCTCTTTTAAACGATTTCAATGACTAAAATGCTTGAAAATTTTTTATTCGTTAGCATAAACCGTTTAGCTAACATCTACAGTTTAAAATGCTGAAAAGCTTATTAGCAAAAACACGATTTTGCTTAATTCGTTTTAAGTATCTATTTGAAAATTTCAACGATCTAAAATGCTTTGAAAATGCTTATTTTAAAACACACGTTAGAGCTTAATCTGCGTTTTACGCGTAAAACAGCAAAAATGGAATTTTATTATTCGTTTTATTAATATTAGCTTCTATTTAAAACGATTTAAGGATCTAAAATTGCTTAAAATTGACATTTAGCAAAACACGTTTGAGCTTTAATTTGAGTTTAACCGTATCATGCTAAACGCGAAATTTAATTGATTTTTTATTATTTTTTTGAACGATTTCAACGATCTAAAATCTTGACAATATTTATTTAGCAAAACAGCACGTTTTGAGCTTTAGACTGCGTTTTAACGCGTAAAACACATAAAACGACAGTTTATTATTCGTTTTATTAATATTGCGTCTATTTGAACGATTTCAACGATCTAAAATGCTTGAAAATGCTTATTTTAGCAAAACAGCACGTTTTGAGCTTTAATCTGCGTTTTTTAAAGTGTAAAACAGCATAAAAAAGACGAGTTTTTATTATTCGTTTTTTTTTATTAGCTTTTTTATTTGAATGATTTCCCAAAGATCTAAAATGCTTGAAAAATGCTTATTTTAACCAAAAAAGCACGTTTTGAGCTTTAATCTGCGTTTAACGCGTAAAACAGCATAAAAACGACGAAATTTTTTTTTATTCGTTTTTTTTTTAATATTTTTCGTCTATTTGAACGGGGTTTCAACGGGGTCTAAAATGCTTGAAAAAGCTTTTGGGAAAAATGGGACGTTTTGAGCTTTTTAAACTGCGTTTTTTAACCCCGTAAAACAGCATAAAAAAGGAAATTTTTTTTTTAATTTTGTTTTTATTAATTTGCTTCTATTTGGGAAAGATTTCAACGATCTAAAATGCTTTTTAAAATGCTTAAATTTTTGCAAAAAAAGCACGTTTGAGTTTTTAAACGCGTTTTAACGCAAAAAAGCATAAAAAAGACGAATTTTTTTTATTCGTTTTTTTGGGGGTTCTTTTTAACGGGGTTTCAACGATCTAAAAAAGCTTGAAAAAGTTTTTTAGCAAAAAAAGCACGTTTTTAGCTTTAATTTGCTTTTTAAAGCGGGAAAAAAGCATAAAAAAGACAAAAATTTTTTTTATTCGTTTTTTTTTAATATTGCGTCTATTTAAGATTTCAACGATCTAAAAGTTGAAAAAGCTTATTTTGGGAAAACAGCACGTTTTGAACTTTAATCTGCGGTTTTTTAAAGCTTTAAAAAAGCCTTAAAAAAGACGAAATTTTTTTTTATTTTTTTTTATTAATATTGCGTCTATTTGAACGATTTCAACGATCTAAAATGCTTGAAAATGCTTATTTTAGCAAAATAGCACGTTTTGAGTTTTTAAACTGCGTTTTAACGCGTAAAAAAAGCATAAAAAAGACGAATTTTTTAAATTTTTCGTTTTTATTTATTTGGGTTTTATTTGGGAAAGATTTCAACGATCTAAAATGCTTGGGAAAAAGCTTTATTTTTGCAAAATAGCACGTTTTTGGGGTTTTAATCTGCGTTTTTAAAGCGTAAACAACATAAAAAAGACGAATTTTTTTTTATTTTTTTTTATTAAAAATTGCTTCTATTTGAACGATTTCCCAAAGATCTAAAATGCTTGAAAATGCTTTTTTAGCAAAACAGCACGTTTTGGGGCTTTTTAAACTGCGTTTTAACGCGTAAAACAGCAAAAACGACGAATTTTTATTATTCGTTTTCTATTGATATTGCTTCTATTTGAACGATTTCAACGATCTAAAATGCTTTAAAATGCTTATTTTTTTTGCAAAACAGCACGTTTTTTAGCTTTAATTTGCGTTTTAACGCGTAAAACAGCCCAAAAAAGACAAATTTTATTATTGGTTTTTTTTAATATTGGGGTCTATTTGAACGATTTCAACGATCTTAAAGCTTTGAAAAAAGCTTTTTTAGCAAAACAGGCCCCGTTTTTAGCTTTTTAAACTGCGTTTTTCGCAAAACAGCATAAAAAAGACGAAATTTTTTTTATTCGTTTTTATTAATATTGCGTCTATTTTGAACGATTTCAACGATCTAAAATCTGACAATGCTTATTTTAGCAAAAAAGCACGTTTTGAGTTTAATCCGCGTTTAACCCTAAAAAAGCATAAAACGACGAATTTTTTTTTATTCGTTTTTATTAATATTCTTCTATTTTTAACGATTTCAACGATCTAAAATCTTGAAAATCTTTTTTTTTAAACAAAACAGCGCGTTTTGAGCTTTTATCTGCTTTTTAAAGCGTAAAAAAGGGTTTTTAAAAAAAGACGAATTTTAATATTTTGTTTTTTATTAAATTTTTCATTTTTAACGATTTCAACGATCTAAAATGGTTCCCCATTTTAGCAAAAAAAAGCACGTTTTGAGCTTTTTAAACTGCGTTTTAACGCGTAAAAAAAAAGCATAAAAAAAGACGAAATTTTTTATTATTCGTTTTTTTTTAATATTTGGGCTATTTGAACGATTTCAACGATCTAAAATGCTTGGAAAAAATGCTTAATTTGGGAAAACAGCACGTTTTGAGCTTTTTAAACTGCGTTTTAACGCGTAAAAATTTTAAAAAAAACGACAAAATTTTTTTTTTATTCGTTTTTTTTTTAATATTGCCATTTGAACGATTTCAACGATCTAAAATGCTTGAAAATGTTTTTTTTAGCAAAAAAGCACGTTTTTAGGCTTTTTTCTGCGTTTAAAGCGTAAAAAAAGCATAAAACGACGAACTTTTTTATTCGTTTTTTTAAAAATTGCGTCTATTTGAAAAATTTCAAAGATTAAAATGCTTGAAAAAAGCTTTTAAACAAAAAAGCACGTTTTGGAAAACAATCAGCGTTTTTAAAGCGTAAAACAGCTTTTAAAAAAGACGAAAATTTTTTTTATTCCCTTTTTATTAATATTGGCCCTCTATTTGAACGATTTCAACGATCTAAAAAAGCTTGAAAATGCTTATTTTTGCAAAAAAGGGACGTTTTTTAGTTTTTAAACCCGCGTTTTTCGCGTAAAACAACATAAAAAAGACGGGGAAATTTTTTTTTTCGTTTTTATTAATATTGCGTCTATTTGAACGATTTCAACGATCCAAAAAAGCTTGAAAATGCTTATTTTAAAACAAAACAGCACGGTTTTTTAGCTTTTTAAACCGTTTTTAAAGCGTAAAACAGCTTTAAAAAAGACGGGAATTTTTTTTTATTCGTTTTTTATTAATATTGCGTCTATTTGAACGATTTCAACGATCTAAAATGCTTGAAAATGCTTTTTTTTTAAAACAAAACAGCACGTTTTGAGCTTTTATTCCCCCCCTTTTTTAAAGCGTAAAAAAACATAAAAAAAGACAACATTTTTTTTTTATTCGTTTTTTTTTTTTATTTGCGTCTTTTTTGAACGATTTCAACGATCTAAAATGCTTTAAAATGCTTATTTTAGCAAAACAGCACGTTTTGAGCTTTAATCTGCGTTTTAACGCGTAAAACAGCGTAAAACGACGAAATTTTATTATTTGTTTTTATTAATATTGCGTCTATTTGAACGATTTCAACGATCTAAAATGCTTGAAAATGCTTTTTTAGCAAAACAGCACGTTTTGAGCTTTAATCTGGGTTTTAACGCGTAAAACGTAAAAACGACGAATTTTTATTATTCGTTTTTTTAATATTGTTCTATTTGAACGATTTCACGATTAAAATGCTTGAAAATGCTTATTTTGAAAACAGCCGTTTTGAGCTTAATCTGCGTTTTAACGCAAAAAAGCATAAAACGACGAAATTTTTTATTATTCGTTTTTTTAAAATTCGCTATTTGAACGATTTCAACATCTAAAATGCTGAAAATGCTTATTTTGGCAAAACAGCAGTTTTGAGTTTAATCTGCGTTTTAACGCTAAAACAGATAAAACTACGAATTTTTATTATCGTTTTTATTTATTGCGTCTATTTGAACGATTTCCAACACAAAATGCTTAAAATGCTTTATTTTAGCAAAACAGCACGTTTTGAGCTTTAATCTGGTTTTTAACGAAAAAAGCATAAAACGACGAATTTTTATTATTCGTTTTTATTAATATTGCTTTATTTGAACGATTTCAAAGATCTAAAAAAGCTTGAAAAATGCTTATTTTAAAAAGACGTTTTGAGTTTTTAAATTTCGTTTTAACGCGTAAACAGCATAAAACGACGAAATTTTTATTCGTTTTTATTAATATTGCTCTATTTGAACGATTTCAACGATCAAAAAGCTTGAAAATGCTTTTTTAGCAAAAAGCAGTTTTGAGTTTATTCTGCGTTTTAACGCTAAAAAGCATAAAACGACAAATTTTTATTATTCGTTTTTATTTAATTGCGTTTTTTGAACGGATTTCAACCATCTAAAATCTTGAAAATGCTTATTTTAAAAACAGCACGTTTTGAGTTTAATCGCGATTTAACGCGTAAAAAAAGCATAAAAACGACGAATTTTTTATTATTCGTTTTTATTAAATTGCTTCTATTTGAACGATTTCAAAAGATCTAAAATGCTTGAAAAATGCTTATTTGAAAACAGCACGTTTTGAGTTTAATCTGCGTTTTAACGCGTAAACAGCATAAAAACGACGAAATTTTTTATTATTCGTTTTTTAATATGCTCTATTTGAACGATTTAACGATCTAAAATGCTTGAAAATGTTTATTTTAGCAAAACAGCACGTTTAGCTTAATCTGCGTTTTAACGCGTAAAACAGCATAAAAGACGAATTTTTATTATTCGTTTTTATTAATATTGCGTCTATTTAACGATTTCAACGATCTAAAAATGTTTGAAAATGCTTATTTTGGGAAAAACAGCACGTTTTGAGCTTTAATCTGCGTTTTAACGCGTAAACAGCATAAAAACGACGAATTTTATTATTCGTTTTTTTAAAAGTTCTATTTGAACGATTTCAACGATCTAAAATGCTTTGAAAATCTTATTTTAGCAAAACAGAAATTTTTTAGCTTTTATTTTGCGTTTTAACGCGTAAAACAGCATAAAACGACGAAATTTTTATTATTCGTTTTTATTAATATTGCGTCTATTTGAACGATTTTAACGATCTAAAATGCTTGAAAATGCTTATTTTAGCAAAAAAGCACGTTTTGAGCTTTAATCTGCGTTTTAACGCGTAAAACAGCATAAAAAGACGAAATTTTTATTATTCGTTTTTATTTTATTGCGTCTATTTGAACGATTTCAACCATCTAAAATGCTTGAAAATGCTTATTTTAGCAAAACAGCACGTTTTGAGCTTTAATCTGCGTTTTAACGCGTAAAAACAGCATATAAAACGACGAAATTTTTATTATTCGTTTTTTATTAATATTGCGTCTATTTGAACGATTTCAACGATCTAAAATGCTTGAAAATGCTTATTTTGCAAAACAGCACGTTTGGACTTTATTCTGCGTTTTAACGCGTAAAACAGCATAAAACGACGAGAATTTTTATTATTCGTTTTTTATTGCGTCTATTTGAACAATTTCAACGATCTAAATGCTTGAAAATGCTTATTTTAGCAAAACAGCACGTTTTGAGCTTTAATCTGCGTTTTAACGCGTAAAACAGCATAAAACGACGAATTTTTATTGTTCGTTTTTATTAATATGCTTCTATTTGAACGATTTCAACGATCTAAAATGCTTGAAAATGCTTATTTTAGCAAAACAGCACGTTTTGAGCTTTAATCTGCGTTTTAACGCGTAAAACAGCATAAAACGACGAAATTTTTATTATTCGTTTTTATTATTATTGCTTCTATTTGAATGATTTCAACGATCTAAAATGCTTGAAAATGCTTATTTTAGCAAAACAGCACGTTTGAGGCTGTAATCTGCGTTTTAACGCGTAAAACAGCATAAAACGACGAATTTTTATTATTCGTTTTTTATTAATATTGCGTCTATTTGAACGATTTCAACGATCTAAAATGCTTGAAAATGCTTATTTTAGCAAAACTTCACGTTTAGAGCTTTAATCAGCGTTTTAACGCGTAAAACAGCATAAAAACGACGAAATTTTTATTATTCGTTTTTTTAATATTGCGTCTATTTGAACGATTTCAACGATCTAAAATGCTTGAAAATGCTTATTTTAGCAAAATAGCACGTTTGAGCCTTAATCTGCGTTTTAACGCGTAAAACAGCATAAAACGACGAATTTTTTATTATTCGTTTTTATTAATATTACTTCTATTTGAACGATTTCAACGATCTAAAATGCTTGAAAATGCATATTTTAGCAAAACAGCACGTTTTGAGCTTTAATCTGCGTTTTAACGCGTAAAACAGCATAAAACGACAGAAATTTTTATTATTCGTTTTTATTTTTGTATGCGTCTATTTGAACGATTTCAACCATCTAAAATGGCAGAAAATGCTTATTTAGCAAAACAGCACGTTTTGAGCTTTAATCTGCGATTTAACGCGTAAAACAGCATAAAAACGACGAATTTTTATTATTCGTTTTTATTAATATTGCTTCTATTTGAACGATTTCAACGATCTAAAATGCTTGAAAATGCTTATTTAAGTAAAACAGCACGTTTTGAGCTTTAATCTGCGTTTTAACGCGTAAAACAACATAAAACGACGAAATTTTTATTATTCGTTTTATTAATATTGCTTCTATTTGAACGATTTCAACGATCTAAAATGCTTGAAAATGCTTATTTAGCAAAACAGCACGTTTTGAGCTTTAATCTGCGTTTTAACGCGTAAAACAGCATAAAACGACGAATTTTTATTATTCGTTTTTTATTAATATTGCGTCTATTTGAACGATTTCAACGATCTAAAATGCTTGAAAATGCTTATTTCAGCAAAACAGCACGTTTTGAGCTTTAATCTGCGTTTTAACGCGTAAAACAGCATAAAAACGAGAATTTTTATTATTCGTTTTTTTTTTTATTTCTATTTGAACGATTTCAACATCTAAAATGCTTGAAAATGCTTATTTATTAGCAAAACAGCACGTTTTGAGCTTTAAGCGTTAAAAAGCATAAAACGACGAATTTTTATTATTCGTTTTTTTAATATTTTTATTTGAACGATTTCAACGATTAAAAGCTTGAAAATGCTTATTTAAGCAAAACAGCACGTTTTGGCTTTTAATCTGCGTTTAACGCTAAAACACATTACGAATTTTTATATTGTTTTTAAATTTCTACTTTGAAGTTCAACGATCTAAAATCTTGAAAATCTTATTTTAGCAAAACAGCACGTTTTGAGCTTTAATCTGCGTTTTAACGCGAAAACACATAAAACGACGAATTTTTATTACGTTTTTATTAATATTCGTCTATTGAACGATTTCAACGATATAAAATGCTTGAAAATGCTTATTTTTTGCAAAACAGCAATTTTGAGCTTTTTAAACTGCGTTTTTAAAGCGTAAAACCCGCAAAAACGACGAATTTTTTTTATTCCCTTTTTTTTTTTAATATTGCGTCTATTTGAACGGGGTTTCCCCTTTTTTGAAAATGCTTATTTTAAACAAAAAAAACACGTTTTTAGTTTAATCAACGTTTTAACGCGTAAAACAACATAAAACGACGGAAATTTTTTTTATTTGTTTTTAATTAAATTTCTCTATTTTTAAGGGTTTCAACGATCTAAAATGCTTGAAAATGCTTATTTTTTGCAAAACAGCACGTTTTTAAGGGTTTTAAACTGCGTTTTGGGGTAAAACAGAATAAAACGGCAATTTTTTTTTTATTCGTTTTTATTAATAATTTCTTCTATTTGGAACGATTTCCCACGATCTAAAATGCTTGAAAATGTTTTTTTAGCAAAAAAAGCACGTTTTGAGCTTTAATCTGCGTTTTAACCCCGTAAAAAGATTTAAAAAGAGAAATTTTTATTATTCGTTTTTTTTTAATATTGCGTCCCTTTTTAACGATTTCAACGATCTAAAATGCTTGAAAAAGCCCAAATTTTTGCAAAACAGCAGGTTTTGGTTTTTTTTCTGCGTTTTAACGCTTTAAAAAAGCAAAAAAACGACGGGAAAATTTTTTTATTTTTTTTTTTTTTTTTTATTGGGGTCTATTTGAAAAGATTTTTAACCATCAAAAAAAGCTTGAAAATGCTTATTTTAGCAAAAAAAGCCGTTTTGAGCTTTAACGCATTTAACGCGTAAAACAGCATAAAACGACAATTTTTAAATTTTTCGTTTTTTTTTAATATTGCTTCTTTTGAACGATTTCAACGATCTAAAAAGCTTGAAAAAGCTTTTTTTAGCAAAAAAAAGCACGTTTTGAGCTTTTTTTCTGCGTTTTTAAAGCGTAAAAAAACATAAAAAAAGACGAAATTTTTTTTTATTCGTTTTATTAATATTGCGTCTATTTTAACGGGTTTCAAACGATCTAAAAAGCTTTGAAAAAAGCTTATTTTAGCAAAAAAAAGCGCGTTTTGGGGTTTTTTAAACTGCGTTTTAACGCGTAAAACAGCATAAAACGACGAATTTTTTTTTATTCCTTTTTTTTTAATTTTTGCTTCTATTTGAACGATTTCAACGATCTAAAAAAGCTTGGGAAAAAGTTTTTTTTAAAAAACAGCACGTTTTGAGCTTTTTAAACGCGTTTTAAGCGTAAAACAGCATAAAACGACGAATTTTTTTTTTTCGTTTTTTATTAATTGCGTCTATTTGAACGTTTCAACGATCTAAAATGCTTGAAATGCTTATTTTAGCAAAACAGCACGTTTTGAGCTTTTTAAACGCGTTTTTAAAGCGTAAAACAACATAAAAAAGACGAAATTTTTTTTATTCGTTTTTTAATTTTTGGCGGCCCTTTTTAACGATTTCAACGATCTAAAATGCTTGAAAATGCTTTTTTTTTTGCAAAACAGCACGTTTGGGGCTTTATTCCGTTTTTAAAGCGTAAAACAACATAAAACGACGAAATTTTTATTATTCGTTTTTATTTTTTTTTGCGTCTTTTGAAACGATTTCAACGATCTAAAATGCTTGAAAATGCTTATTTTAAAACAAAAAAAAGCACGTTTTGAGCTTTAATTTCGTTTTAACGCGTAAAACAGCATAAAAACGACGGGAATTTTTTTTTTGTTCGTTTTTATTAATTTGCTTCTATTTGGGAAAGATTTCAACGTCTAAAATGCTTGAAAAAAGCTTATTTTTTGCAAAAAAACACGTTTTTTAAGGGTTTAATCTGCGTTTTAACGCGTAAAACAGCATAAAAAAGACGAAAATTTTTATTATTCGTTTTTTTTTTATTATTTTCTTCTATTTGAATGATTTCAACGATCTAAAATGCCGAAAATGCTTATTTTTTGCAAAACAGAAGTTTTTTAGCTGTAATCTGCGTTTTAACCCCGTAAAACAGCATAAAAAAGACGAATTTTTTTTTATTCGTTTTTTTTAATATTGCGTCTATTTGAACGATTTCAACGATCTTTAAAAAGCTTGAAAATGCTTATTTTGAAAACTTCACGTTTAGAGTTTTAATCAGCGTTTTTTAAAGCGTAAAACAGCATAAAAAAAGACGAAATTTTTTTTTTATTCGTTTTTTTTAAAATTTTCGTCTATTTGAACGATTTCAACGATCTAAAAAAGCTTGGGAAAAAACTTTTTTTTAGCAAAAAAAGCACGTTTTTAAGGGTTTAATCTGCGTTTTAACGCGTAAAAAAGCATAAAAAAAGACGAATTTTTATTATTCGGTTTTTTAAATTGCTTCTATTTTTAACGATTTTAACGATCTAAAATGCTTGGGAAAAAGCATATTTTTTGCAAAACAGCACGTTTTTAAGGGTTTAATCTGGGTTTTTTTAAAGCGTAAAAAAAAAGTTTAAAAAAGACGAAATTTTTATTATTCCCTTTTTTTTTAATATTGCGTCTATTTGAACGATTTCAACGATCAAAATGCTTGAAAATGCCTATTTTAGCAAAAAAAAACACGTTTTTTAGCTTTATTCTGCGTTTTTAAAGCGAAAAAAAGCATAAAACGACGAAATTTTTTTTATTCGTTTTTTTTTATTCCGTCTATTTGAACGATTTCAACGATCTAAAAAGCTTGAAAATGCTTATTTTAGCCCAAAAAAGCACGTTTTGAGTTTTTAAACTGCGTTTTTTAAAGCGTAAAAAAGCATAAAAAAAACGAATTTTTTTTTATTTTGTTTTATTAAAGCCCTTTTAACGATTTCCAAAAGATCTAAAATGCTTGAAAAAAACTTATTTTAGCAAAACAGCACGTTTTTAGCTTTAATTTGCGTTTGGGTGTAAAACAGCTAAAAAAGACGAAATTTTTTATTATTCGATTTTTAATTTAAAATTTTCGTCTTTTGAACGTTTCCCCGATCTAAAAAAGCTTGAAAATTTTATTTTTAGCAAAAAAGCGTTTTAGCTTTTAAACGCGTTTTTAAAAAGGTAAAAAAAAGCATAAAACGACGAATTTTTTTTTATTCGTTTTTTTTTAATATTGATTCTATTTGAACGATTTCAACGATCTAAAATGCTTGAAAATGCTTTTTTTAGCAAAACAGCACGTTTTGAGCTTTTTAAACTGCGTTTTAACGCGTAAAACAGCATAAAAAAAACGAATTTTTATTATTCGTTTTTTTTATTATTGCTTCTATTTAAACGATTTCAACGATCTAAAATGCTTGAAAATGCTTATTTTAGCAAAACAGCACGTTTTGAGCTTTAATCTGCGTTTTAACGCGTAAAACAGCATAAAACGACGAATTTTTATTATTCGTTTTTATTAATATTGCTTCTATTTGAACGATTTCAACGATCTGAAATGCTTGAAAATTGCTTATTTTAGCAAAACAGCACGTTTTGAGCTTTTAATCGCGTTTTAACGCGTAAAACAGCATAAAAACGACGAAATTTTTTATTATTCGTTTTTATTAATATTGCGTCTATTTGAACGATTTCAACGATCTAAAATGCTTGAAAATGCTTATTTTAGCAAAACAGCACGTTTGAGCTTTAATCTGCGTTTTAACGCGTTAAAAAGCATAAAACGACCAATTTTTATTATTCGTTTTATTAATATTGATCTATTTGAACAATTTCAACGATCTAAAATGCTTGAAAATGCTTATTTTAGCAAAAACAGCACGTTTTGAGCTTTTATCTGCGTTTTAACGCGTAAAACAGCATAAAAACGACGAAATCTTTATTATTCGTTTTTATTAATATTCGTCTATTTGAACAATTTCAACGATCTAAAATGCTTGAAAATGCTTATTTTAGCAAAAAGCACGTTTTGACTTTAATCAGCGTTTTAACGCGTAAAACATCATAAAATGAACGAATTTTTATTATTCGTTTTTATTATTGCTTTATTTAACGATTTCAACGATCTAAAATGCTTGAAAATGCTTATTTTAGCAAAACAGACGTTTGAGCTTTAATCTGCGTTTTAACGCGTAAAACAGCATAAAACACGATTTTTATTATTCGTTTTTGATTAATATTGCTCTATTTGAACGATTTCAACGATCTAAAATGCTTGAAAATGCTTATTTTAGCAAAACAGCACGTTTTGAGCTTTAATCTGCGTTTTAACGCGTAAAACAGCATAAAAACGACGAATTTTTATTATTCGTTTTTATTAATATTGCGTCTATTTGAACGATTTCAACGATCTAAAATGCTTGAAAATGCTTATTTTAGCAAAACAGACGTTTTGAGCTTTAATCTGCGTTTTAACGCGTAAAACAGCATAAAACGACGAATTTTTATTATTCGTTTTTATTATATTGCGTCTATTTGAACGATTTCAACGATCTAAAATGCTTGAAAATGCTTATTTTAGCAAAACAGCACGTTTTGAGCTTTAATCTGCGTTTTAACGCGTAAAACAGCATAAAAAAGACAAATTTTTATTATTCGTTTTATTAATATTGCGTCTATTTGAACGATTTCAACGATCTAAAATGCTTGAAAATGCTTATTTTAGCAAAACAGCACGTTTGAGCTTTAATCTGCGTTTTAACGCGTAAAACAGCATAAAACGACGAATTTTTATTATTCGTTTTTATTAATATTGCGTTCTATTTGAACGATTTCAACGATCTAAAATGCTTGAAAATGCTTATTTTAGCAAAACAGCACGTTTTTAGCTTTAATCTGCGTTTTAACGCGTAAAACAGCATAAAAAAGACGAAATTTTTATTATTCGTTTTATTAATATTGCTTTTTGGTTTCCCAAACAAAACGAAAATTTATTTTAAAAAATTTTTTGGAATTTTTTAAAAAAAAAAACGAAATTTTTTAGCGTTTTTAAAATTTTTTTTTTGGAAAAAAAACTAAAAAAAATTTTTTTTAAAAAGTTTTTTTTTAAATTTTTTAACGGTAAAAATAAAAAGGGGAAAATTTTTTTAAATTTTTTTTTTTTTTTTTTAAGTTTAAAAATTAAAAAGGGAAAAATTTTTTTTTAAAATTTTTTTTAAAAATTTTAAAATTAAAAGTTTAAAAAAATTTTTTTTTTTTTGGTTAAATTTAAAAAAGGTTTTTAAATTTTTTTTAAAAAAAACGGCTTTTGCAAACAAAATTTAAAAGGGAAATTTTTTTTTAAAAAACTTTTGGGGTTTAAACTTTTAAAATTTTAAAAAAAAAAGACCTTTAAAATTTTGTTTTTTTTTTTAAAAAAAAAAATTTTTTTTTTCTTTTTAAATTTTAAAAAAAAACCAAAATTTTTTTTTTCTTTTTTTTTTTAAAAAAATTTTTTTCGGGTTTTAAAACCCAAAAAAGTTTAAAACAAAAAAATTTTTTTTTTTTGTTTTGCTTTAAAAAAAATTTAAAAAAAATTTAAATTTTTTTTTTAAAACTTTTTAACGGTTTAACCTAAAAACCAAAAAATTTTTTTTTTTTTTTATTTTTTTTGCTTTAAGCTAAAATAAAAAATTTTAAAAAAAATTTATTTATTTTCCCTTTTTAAGGTAAAAACACTAAAACGAAATTTTTTAACTTTTTTTTAGTTTTTTTTTTTAAAATTAAAAAGCTTGAAAAAAATTTTTTTAAAAAAAAGTTTTTATTTTAAATTTTCTTTAAAAAAACCAAAAACGGGAAAATTTTTTTTTTTTTTTTTTTCAAACGATTTAAGTTAAAATGCTTAAAAGTTAAGCAAAAAGCATTTTTATTTAATTCGTTTTTTTAAAAAGCTAAAAGAAAAAATTTTTTTTAAATTTTTTTTTGAACATTTTAATTTTTTAAAAAAACTTTTTTAAACAAAACAGCGTTTAGCTTTAAATTCGTTTAATAAAAAGATAAAAGACATTTACTTTTTTTAAATTTTTTATTTTAAAATTTAGCCCCAAAAGTTTTTTAAAAAGCCCTTTTAACTTTTTTCGGTTTAAACCCAAAAATAAAAAAATTTTTATTTTTTTTTTTTATTTTTATTTTAAAGATTTAAAGTTAAAATGCTTAAAATGCAAAAAAAACAATTTTTTTTTAATGCGTTTTTGCGTAAAAAAAAAACACGAATTTTTTATTATTCGTTTTTATTAATATTGCTTTATTTGAACGATTTCAACGATCAAAAGCTTGAAAATGCTTATTTTAGCAAACGCACGTTTTGAGCTTTAATCTGCGTTTTAACGCGTAAAAACATAAAAACGACAATTTTTATTATTCGTTTTTATTATTATTGCGTCTATTTGAACGATTTCAACGAAAAATGCTTGAAAAAGCTTATTTTAGCAAAACAGCACGTTTTGAGCTTTAATCTGCGTTTTAACGCGTAAACAACATAAAAACGAAATTTTATTATTTTTTATTTTTTTCTCTATTTGAACGATTTCAACTATCTAAAATGCTTGAAAATGCATTTTCAGCAAAACAGCGTTTTGAGGCTTTAATCTGCGTTTAACGCGTAAAAAACCTAAAAACGACGAAATTTTTTTTTATTCGTTTTTATTAATATTTCGTCTGTTGAACGATTTCAACGATCTAAAATGCTTGAAAATCTTATTTTTGCAAAACAGCACGTTTTGAGCTTTAATCTGCGTTTTAACGCGTAAAAAAGCTCGCGATTTTTATTATTCGTTTTTATTAATATTGCTTTTATTTGATCGATTTCAACCATCTAAAAGCTTGAAATGCTTATTTTAGCAAAACAGCACGTTTTGAGCTTTAATCTCGTTTTTTAAAGCGTAAAACACATAAAACGACCAATTTTTTTCGTTTTATTAATATTTCGTCTATTTGAAAACAATTTCAACGATCTAAATGCTTGAAAACGCTTATTTTAGCAAAACAGCACGTTTGAGCTTTTTTTCTCGTTTTAACGCGTAAAACAGCATAAAACGACGAAATCTTTATATTCGTTTTTATTAATATTGCGTCTATTTGAACAATTTCAACGATCTAAAATGCTGAAAATGCTTATTTTAGCAAAGAGCACGTTTTGAGCTTTAATCGCGTTTTAACGCGTAAAACATCATAAAAATACGTTATATTCGTTTTATTAATAGCTTTATTTAAACGTTTCAACGATCTAAAATGCTGAAAATGCTTATTTTAGAAACAGACGTTTGAGCTTTAATCTGGTTTTTAAAGCGTAAAACAGCATAAAACGCGATTTTATATTCGTTTTTGATTAATATGCTTCTATTGAAATTCAACGTTAAAATGCGAAAATGTTATTTTTAAAACAGCACGTTTTTAGCTTTAATTCGTTTTAACGCGTAAAAAAATTTAAAAAAGACGGGTTTTTAAATTTGTTTTTATTAATATTGCGTCTATTTGAACGGTTTTAACGTCAAAAAGCTTGAAAATGCTTTTTTTAAAAAAAGCCCTTTGAGCTTTAATCTGCGTTTAACGCGTAAAAACATAAAAAAGACAATTTTTTTTATTCGTTTTTTTTTATTATTTCGCTATTTGAACGTTTAACGATCAAAAGCGAAAATGTTTTTGCAAAACGCCGTTTTTTAGCTTTTTAAACGCGTTTTAACGCGTAAAACAGCAAAAAAGCAAATTTTTTTTTTCGTTTTTTTTTATTGCGTCTTTTGAACTTTCAACTATCAAAATGCTTGAAAAAGCTTATTTTAGCAAACAGCCCTTTGAGCTTTAATCTGCGTTTTAACGCGTAAAACAGCCTAAAACGACAAATTTTTATTTTCGTTTTTATTTATTGCTCTTTGAAAGGTTTTTAAAGTCAAAATGCGAAAATGCTTATTTTAGCAAAACAGCACGTTTTTAGCTTTAATCTTATTTTAGCAAAACAGCACGTTTTAGTTTAATCTGCGTTTAACGCGTAAACAGCATAAAAGACGAAATTTTTATTATTCTTTTTTAATGTGCGTCTATTGAACAATTTCAACGATCTAAAATGCTTGAAAATGTTATTTTAGCAAAACAGCACGTTTTGAGCTTTAATCTGCGTTTTAACGCGTAAAACAGCATAAAAAGACGAATTTTTATTATTCGTTTTTTATTAATATTGTCTATTTGAACGATTTCAACGATCTAAACTTGAAAAATGCTTATTTTAGCAAAAACAGCACATCAGTTTTGAGCTTTAAGCGTTTTAACGCAAAAAAGCATAAAAAGACGAAATTTTTATTATTTTTTTATTAATATTGCTTCTATTTGAACGATTTCAACGATCTAAAATTTGAAAATGCTTATTTTAGCAAAACAGCACGTTTGAGCTTTAATCTGCGTTTTAACGCGTAAAACAGCATAAAAACGACGAAATTTTTTTATTTCGTTTTTATTAATATTGCGCTATTTGAACGATTTCAACGACTAAGACGTTTGAAAATTTATTTGGTAAAACAGCACGTTTTGAGCTTTATTCTGCGTTTTAACGAAGCATAAAACCAAAAATTTTACGTTTAGTTTTATCTTGAATGCTTATTTTAGCAAACCGATTTTGAATTAATCTGAAATGCTAATTTGTAAAACATGACGTTTGAGCTTTAATCTGCGTTTTAAAGCGTAAACGTCATAAAACGACGAATTTTTATTATGTTTTTATTATATCTCATTTGAAGATTTAATCGATTAAAATGCTTGAAAATGCTTATTTTAGCAAAAACAGCACGTTTTGAGTTTTAATCTGCGTTTTAAGCGTAAAACATAAACGACTAAATTCTTAATTATTTTTTTTAAATTGCGTTATTTGAACGATTTCAACCTTAAAAATGCTTGAAAAATGCATTTTTAAACAGCATCGTTTTGAGCTTTAATCTGCGTTTTAACGCGTAAACAGCATAAAACGACGAATTTTTATTTTGTTTTTATTAATATTGCTTATTTGAACGATTTCAAACGAAAAAATTGAAAATGCTTTTTACAAAACAGACGTTTTGGCTTTTAACCTTTCAACTAAAAGGAAAACGACGAATTTTTTTTGTTTTTAATCTATTGCTTCTATTTGAACGATTTCAACGACGAAATTAAAATCTTTTTTTAAAGCAGCACGTTTGAGCTTTAAATTTCGTTTTAACGCGTAAACAGAAAAAAGACGAATTTTTTATTCGTTTTTAATTAATATTGCTATTAACCGAATTTTCAACGTTAAAATTTCTGAAATGCTTGTTTTAGCAAAACTGCTCGTTTTGAGCTGAATTCGTTTTAACGCGTAAGCAGCATTAAAACGCGTTTTTATTAAGTTTTTATTACGATATTTTTCTATTTGAACGATTTCAACGATCTAAAATTTGAAAATTTTACAAAACAGCACGTGTTATTTTAACGCGTTTTAACGCTTAAAAGCATAAAACAACGCAATTTTTATTACTCGTTTTATTAATATTGCGTCTATTTGAATATTTCAACGATTAAAATGCTTGAAAATGCTAATTTTAGCAAAACAGCACGTTTTGAGCTTTTAACGCGTTTAACGCGTAAAACAGCATAAAACGACGAATTTTTTATTATTCGTTTTTATTAATATTGCGTCTATTTGAACAATTTCAACGATCTAAAATGCTTGAAAATGTTATTTTAGCAAAACAGCACGTTTTGAGCTTTAATCTGCGTTTAACGCGAAAACAGCATAAAAACGACGAATTTTTATTATTCGTTTTATTAATATTGCTTCTATTTGAACGATTTCAACGATCTAAAATGCTTGAAAATCAGCACGTTTTGATTTTAATCTGCGTTTTAAGCGTAAAACTGCGATAAAACGGAATTTTTATTATTCGTTTTAATTTATTTTCATTTGAACGATTTCAACGATCTAAAATGCTTGAAAATGCTTATTTTAGCAAAACAGCACGTTTTAGCTTAATCTGCGTTTTAACGCGTAAACAGCATAAAAACGTACAATTTTTATTACTCGTTTTTATTAATATTGTTTATTTGAACGATTTCAACGATCTAAAATGCTTGAAAATGTATTTAGCAAATTACAAAGACGTTTTAGCTTTAATCTGCGTTTTAACGCGTAAAACAGCATAAAAACGACGAAATTTTATTATTCGTTTTTATTAATATTGCGTCTTTTGAAGTAACGTCAAAATGCTTGAAAATGTTATTTTGCAAAACAGCACGTTTGAGTTATTTTGCGTTTTAACGCAAAACGCATAAAAAAAGACGAATTTTATTATTCGTTTTTATTTTATTGCGTTATTTGAACGATTTCAACGATCTAAAATGCTTGAAAATGCTTATTTTAGCAAAAAAGCACGTTTTGAGCTTTAATCTGCGTTTTAAAGCGTAAAAAACATAAAACGACGAATTTTTTTTTTTTCTTTTTTTTTAATTTGCTTCTTTTGAAGATTTCAACGATCTAAAATGCGAAAATCAGCACGTTTTGAGCTTTTAAACGCGTTTTCGCAAAACAGCATAAAAACGCGGGTTTTTTTTTTTCGTTTTTTTTTTAATAGTTTTTTTGAACGATTTCAACGATCTAAAATGCTTGAAAATGCTTATTTTAGCAAAAAAGCACTTTTGAGCTTTAATCCGTTTTTTAACCTAAAAAAGCAAAAAACGGTTTTTATTATTCGTTTTTATTAATATTGCTTCTATTTGAACGATTTCAACGATTAAAATGCTTGAAAATCTTATTTTAGCAAAACGCACGTTTTGAGCTTTAATCTCGTTTTTTAAAGCGTAAAAACAGCATAAAACGACGAAATTTTATTATTCGTTTTTTTATTAATATTGCGTATATTTGAAGGTTTCAACGATCAAAAAAGCTTGAAAATGTTTTTGCAAAAAAGCACGTTTTTAGTTTATTCGCAACGCGTAAAACCAAAAAAACGACGAAATTTTTTTATTCGTTTTTATTTTTTTTTGCTCTTTGAACGATTTCAACGATTAAAAAAGCGAAAAGCATTTTTGCAAAAAAGCACGTTTTGAAATTCGTTTTAACGCGTAAAACAAAAACGCGAAATTTTTTTATTCGTTTTTTTAAATTCGTCTATTTGAACAACAAAAGATCAAAAAGCTTGAAAAAACTTATTTTAGCAAAAAAAACGTTTTGAGCTTTAATCTGCGTTTAACGCGTAAAAAAACATAAAACGACGAATTTTTATTATTCGTTTTATTTTTCGAGCTGCGCGTCATTGAACGTTTCAACGATCCCGTGCTTCAAAATGCTTATTTTTAGCAAAACAGCACGTTTTAGCCTTTTAATCTGCGTTTTAACGCGTAAAAACAGCATAAAACGACGGGTACATTATTCGTTTTTTATTAATGTGCGTATGTTGAACGATTTCAACGATCAAAATTCTTGAAATCTTAACGCAGCAAAACAGCACGTTTTTAGCGGAAGGCATTCACCGCGTTTTAGCGCGGTAAAACAACATAAAACGACGAAAGGGTACGTATTGTCGTTTTTTTATTTTGTGCGTCTGTTGAACGATTTCAACGATCCTAAAATACTTCGATAAGCATTTTACAGCAAACAGCACGTTTTGAGCTTTAATCTGCGTTTAACGCGTAAAACAGCATTAAAACGACGAATTTTTTATTATTTGTTTTTAAGCTGTGGCATTTTATTTGAACGATTTCAACGATCTAAAATGATAGCGAAAATCTTATATTAGCAAAACAGCATGCGTTTTGAAGAGCTTTAATCTGCGTTTTTAACGCGTAAAACAGCATAAAAACGACGAAATTTTGATTATTTATTTGTTTTTATTAATATTGTGCCTATTTGAACGGTTTCAACGATGATCGTGCGAAACCTTATTTTAGCAGCAAAACAGCACGTTTTGAAGGCTTTAATCCAGCGTTTTAACGCGTAAAACAATAAAACGACGAAATTTTGCAGTATTTGTTTTTATTAATATTGCGTCTATTGAACGATTTTCAAGCGATCGAAATGCTTGAAAATGCTTATTTTTGCAAAACAGCGTTTTGAGCTTTAATCTGCGTTTAACGCGTAAAACAGCATAAAAACGACGAATTTTTCCCATTATTCGTTTTTTATTAATATTTAACTTGTATTTGAACGATTTCAACGCGATCTAAAATGCTTGAAAATGCTTATTTTAGCAGCAAAACAGCACGTTTTGGAGGCTTTAATCACGCGTTTTAACGCGTAAAAATAGGATAAAAACGACAGATTTTTATTATTTCGGTTTTATTAATATTGCGTATATTTGAACGTTTGTGATCAAATGCCGATAGCGGCTTTAGCAAAACAGCACGTTTGAGCTTTATTCTGCGTTTTAACGCGTACAAGAGCAACATAAAAACGACAGAAATTTTTTATTATTCGTTTTTTATTTTTATTGCGTCTATTTGAACGATTTCAACGATCTAAAATGGCGAAAATGCTTATTTTGAAACAGCACGTTTTGAGCTTTAATCTGCGTTTTAACGCGTAAAACGGCATAAAACGACGAATTTTTGTTATTCATTTTTTATTAATATTGCTAAGCCTATCTAACGATTTCAACGATCAAAATGCTTAAAATGCTTTATTTTCAAACAGCATCGTTTTGAGCTTTAATCTGCGTTTTAACGCGCAAAACAGCATAAAAAACGACGCGAAATTCTTTATTATCTGTTTTTATTACCGTTACAACGCCGCCAGTTTTTTCTATTTGAACGATTTCCCAACGCGGATCTAAAAATGCTTCGTGTAACAAGTTATTTTAAAAACAGCATCGTTTCGCAGCTTTAATCTGCGTTTTAACGCGTAAAAATGGCGCATAAAAAAACGACGTGAAATTTTATTATTCGTTTTTATTAATATTGCGTGGCATTTGCGCTGATTTCGTAACGATCAAATGGAAAGCACGTTATTTTAGCAAAACAGCACGTTTGAGCTTTATTCTGCAGTTTTAACGCGTAAAACAGCATAAAACGTACTAAAATTTTTATTATTCGTTTTATTTTATCTATTTCGAATTGTTGACTTTCAACGATCTAAAATGCTTCAAAAATGCTTATTTTAGCTAAACTGCTCGTTTTGAGCTGTAATCTGCGATTTAACGCGTAAAACAGCATAAAAAACGACGAAATTTTTATTATTCGTTTTATTAATATTGCTTTTATTTGAACGATTTCAACGATCAAAATGCTTGAAAATGCTTATTTTAAAACAGCACGTTTTGAGCTTTAATCTGCGTTTTAACGCGTAAAACAGCATAAAAACGCGACGCGAATTCTTTTGATTATTCTACTTTTATTAATATTGCGTCTATTTGAACGACTTTAACGATCTAAAATGTTTTTTCTGAAAATGTTTTATTTTAGCAAAACAGCACGTTTTGAGCTTTAATCAGCGTTTTAACGCGTAAAACAGCATAAAAACGACGAAATTTTTAGTTATTCGTTTTATTAATATTGCGCCCATTTGAACAATTTCAACGATCTAAAATGCTGAAAATGTTTTGGCCTTAAAGCGCAAAACAGCACGTTTTGAGCTTTAATCTGCGTTTGGGCGTGTAAACAGCATAAAAAACGACGAATTTTTTAGTTTATCTGCTTATTAGTCATTGCTTTTATTTGAACGATTTCAATCGATCTGCCGCTGAAAATGCCTATTTTAGCAAAACAGCACAAGCTTTACTTTAATCTGCGTTTTAACGGCAAAATGCAGCATAAAAAAACGACGAAATTTTTATTATTCGTTTTTATTAGCTGGCCGCGTCTATTTGAACGATTTCAACGATTCAAAGTCGCTTGAAAATGCTTTTTATTTCAGCAAAAACAGCATGTTTTGAGCATTAATCTGCGCTTTAACGCAAAAACAACAGCATAAAACGACATTTTTTGTATTATTCGTTTTTTATTAATATTGCTTTTATTTGAACGATTTCAACGATCTAAAATGCTTGAAAAATGTTTTATATTTCCAGCGTTGTTATCATGTTTTAGTTTGATTCTGCGTTTTAACAAGTGTAAAACAGCATAAAAACGACGAATTTTTATTATTCGGTTTTATTAATATTAAGGCCTATTTGAACGAATTCGCTAACGATCTGTCGCTTGAAGTGCTTATTTTAGCGCAAAACAGCATCGTTTTGAGCTTTAATCTGCGTTTTAACGCGTAAAAACAGCATAAAATGACGAATTTTTATTATTAGTTTTTATTAATATTGTTTCTATTTCTAGTTCGATTTCCCAACGATCTAAATGCTTTTGAAAATGCTTTATTTTAGCAAAACAGCATCGTTTTGAGTTTAAATCTGCGTTTCACCGCGCAAACAGCATAAAACGACGAAATTTTTATTATTCGTGTTCTATTACACGTTTCCTCTATTTGAACGTGATTTCAACGATCAAAAATACCGTTTATTTTGTGCTAAAACAGCAATTTTTGAGCTTTTAATCAGCGTTTTAACGAAGTGTAAAACAATAATGGCATAAAACGACGAAATTTTTGCCATGATCTGTTTTTATTAATATTGCGTCTATTTTGAACATTTCTAACGATCTAAAATGCTTGAAAATGTTACGAAGCAAACAGCACGTTTGAGTTTTAATCTGCGTTTAACGCGTTAAAAGCATAAAAACGACGAAATCTCTTTTATTTATTCTTTGCTGGCTGGCCATTACTGTTTCTTTATTTGAACACCGATTTCAACGATCTAAAACGCTTCTGAAATGTTTATAGTTTTAGCAAAACAGCACGCGCTTTGAGCTTTTAATCAGCGTTTAACGCGTAAAAAACAGCATAAAAAACGACGAAATTTTTATTATTCGTTTTTATTAATATCGCCCATTCTGAAATAAATTTCAACGATCCAAATTGCTTGAAAAATGCTTATTTTAGCAAAACAGAACGTTTTGAGCTTCAATCCGCGTTTTAACGCGCGTAAAACAGCACAAAAACTACAAAATTCGCTATTCCGTTTTATTAATATTGCGGCATACGCAAACGATTTCAACGATCTAAATGCTTCAAAATGCTTATTTTAGCAAAAACAGCACGTTTTGAGCTTGACCAGCGTTTTAATGCGTAAAACAGCATAAAAACGACGAAATTTTTATTTATCTGTTTTATTAATATTGCGGCCCTATTTGGTTCAGATTTCCACGATCTAAAAATGCTTGAAAATGCTTATTTTGCAAAACAGCACGTTTTGTGCTTCTGTAATCTGCGTTTTACCGGCAAAAACAGCATAAAATTGACGTGAATTTTTGGCTATTCGTTTTTTATTGAATATAAGTCGTCTCCGGCCTTGAACGATTTCAACGATTCAAAAAGTCGCTTGAAATGTTTTATTTTTGCAGCAAAGCCTGCGCTTAATGTTTTGAGTTTTAATCTGCGGCTTCAATGGCGTAAAACAGCATAAAAACGATAACTTTTTGCTGCCTGCTTTTTATTAATATTGCTCTATTTCCTGAACGACTAAATGACCTTAAAATGCTGGAAAATACTGGCTTCGTAGCAAACAGCACGTTTTGAGCTTCTTCTTAATCTGCGTTTTAACGCGTAAACAGCATAAAAACGACGAATTTTTATTATTCGTTTTTATTGGCCATTGCTCTATTTGAAATCGATTCTCTAAACGATCTAAAATGCTTCGAAAGCGTAATTTTAGCAAAACAGCACGTTTGAGCGCTTTTAATCTGCGTTTTAATCGCGTAAAACAGCATAAAACGACGAATTTTTATTATTCGTTTTTATTAATATTGCTTCTATTTTTGAACGATTTCCAACGATCTAAAACGCTTGAAAATGCTTATTTTTAAAACAGCACGTTTTGAGTTTCAATCTCGTTTTAACGCGCGTGCAGCATAAAACGACGCAAAATTTTATTATTCGTTTTGCCAATATTCGCGTGGTATTTGAAAGGATTTCAAACGATCAAAAAATGCTTGAAAAATGCTTATTTTGTAAAACAGCACGTTTTGAGCTTTTTACCCCGGCGTTTAACGCGTAAAACAGCATAAAACGTGACGAAATTCTTATTACATTCGTTTTTATTTTTATTGCGTCTATTTGAACGATTTCAACGATCTAAAATGCTTCAAAATGCTGGCTTTAGCAAAACAGCACGTTTCTTGAAGCGACCGGCGTTTAACGCGCAGCATTAAAACGACGTAAATTTTATTATTTGTTTTGGTTAATATTGCTTTTATTTCCAAACGATTTCAACGGATCTAAAATGCTTGAAAAATGGCGCATTAGCAAAACAGCAATGTTTTGAGCTTTAATCAGCGTTTTAACGCGCGTCAGCATAAAAACGACAGCTTATTATTCGTTTTTTATTAATATTATGCGGCTCATTTGAACGATTTCAACGATCTAAAAATGCTTGAAAATGCCTATTTTGCAAAACAGCACGTTTTGAGTTTTAATCTGCGTTTTAACGCGTAAAACAGCATAAAAACGACGAATTTTATTATTCGTTTTTATTAATATTGCGTCTATTTGAACGATTTCAACGATCTAAAAGTACAAAAATGCGAGGTTTGCCAAACCGTTTCGCTTTGAGCTGTAATCTGCGATTTAACGCGTAAAACAGCATAAAACGCGAAATTTTTATTATTCGTTTTTGCCATTACTGTTTCGCCGGAACGTGATTTCAACGATCTAAACAAGCTTGAAAATGCTTATTTTAAAGCAAAACAGCACGTTTTGAGTTTACCCGCGTGTTTTAACGCGTAAAACAGCATATAAAAAACACGAATTTTTTTGCTATTCGTTTTTATTAATATTGCGGCCTGGTTTGAACGATTTCCCAATTGATTCAAAATGCTTGAAAATAAGCGTATTTTAGCAAAATGTTACGCGTTTTGTTTTCTCAAATCAGTTTAACGCAAAACAGCATAAAACGATGAAATTTTTATTATTCGTTTTTATTAATATTGCAAGCCCGTCGAACAATTTCAACGATCTAAAATGCTTGAAAATGCTTATTTTAGCAAAACAAGCACGTTTTGAGCTTTAATCGCGTTTTAACGCGTGTACCGCATAAAAACGACGAATTTTTATTATTCGTTTTTATTAATATTGCTTCTCTATTTGAACGATTTCAACGATCTATAATATTTTGAAAATGCTGGGCTTAGCAAAACAGCACGTTTTGTTTAATTCAGGCCTTTAACGCGCGTAAAATGCTGGCTAAAACGACGAAATTTTGCTATTCGTTTTTAATAATATTGCGTATATTCGAAACGATTTCAACGATCAAAAGTACCGTTTTATTTTGAAAGCAAAACAGCACGTTTTGAGAGCTTTATTCTGCGTTTTAACGCGTAAAACAGCATAAAAACGTACGTACCTTTTATTATTTCGTTTTTTACTTTTATTGCGTCCATTTGAACGATTTCGCAACGATTCTAAAGCCGCTTCCCAAACGTTATTTTGTGAAGCAAAACAGCAATGTTTTGAAGCGACCCGCGTTTTAACGCGTAAAACAGCATTAAAAACGACGAATTTTTATTATTGTTTGCCATTATTGTTTCTTTATTCTCGAACGATTTCCAACGATTCAAAATGCTTGAAAATGCTTTTATATTAGCAAAACAGCATCGTTTTGAGTTTTAATCTGCGCTTTAACGCGTAAAACAGTATAAAACAATTTTAAATTTTATTATTTTGTTTTATTAATATTGTGTCTATTTCTGAAACGATTTCAACGATCTAAAGTTCGTTTGAAAAATGTTTTACTTTCAGCAAAAACAGCATCGTTTTGGTGTTTTTAATCAGCGTTTTAACGCGTAAAAACAGCATGCCACGAAATTTTATTTATTCTGTTTTTACACATTGGTAACTATTTGAACGATTTCCCAACGATCTGGGGTACCGGAAAATCGTTTTATATTTTGGCAAAACAGCATCGTTTTGAGTTTTAAATCGGTGTTTCAACGCGCGTAAAAACAGCATAAAAACGACGTAAATTTTTTATTATTGGTTTTTATTAATATTGCTTCTATTTGAACGATTTCAACGATCTGTAAAATGCTTCGTAAAAAATGCTTATTTTGTAGCAAAACAGCACGTTTTGAAGTTTTAATCTGCGTTTTAACGCGCGTAAAACAAGTTAGCTAAAAACGACGAAATTTTTATTATTCAGTTTCGCTAATATTGCGGCATTTCAACGATTTCAACGATCTAAATGCTTAAAAATGCTTATTTTGTGCTAAAACAGCGCCGTTTTGAGCTTTATTCTGCGTTTTTAGCGTAAAACAGCATAAAAAACGACAAATTTTTTATTTATTCGTTTTTATTTTATTGCGTCTTATTTGAACGATTTCAACGATCTAAAATGCTTGAAAAATGCTTTATTTTGTAAAGCAAAACAGCACGTTTTGAGCTTTTAAATCTGCGTTTTAACGCGTAAAACGGCGTAAAAACGACGAATTTTGCCATTCGTTTTTATTAATATTGCTTTTATTTGGAACGATTTCAACGATCTAAAATGCTTGAAAATGCCATTTTAGCAAAAACAGCACGTTTTGAGCTTTTAATCTGCGTTTTAATGCAGTAAAAACAGCATAAAAACGACGAAATGGAGCATTATTCGTTTTTATTAATATTGCGTCTATTTGAACGATTTCTAAATCGATCTAAAATGCTTCGGAAAACGCTTTATTATTTCCAGCAAACATTTTGAGTGACGCTACCCAGTTTTTAACGCAAAAACAGCATAAAACGACGATTTTTTATTATTCGCTTTATTAATATTGCTTTTATTTGAACGATTTCAACGATTCGCTGAAAATGCTTATTTTGTGCAAAAACAGCACGTTTTGAGCTTATTCTGCGTTTAACGCGTAAACAGCATAAAAACGATTTTAAATTTTAGTTATTATTCGTTTTTATTAAATATTTGGTGCCCATTTGGAAACGATTCCTAACGATCTTAAAAATGTTTGAAAATGCTATTTCAGCAAAACAGCACGTTTTGAGCTTTAATCTGCGTTTTAACGCGTAAAACAGCATAAAAACGACGAATTTTATTATTCGTTTTTTTAATATTGCTTATTTGAACGATTTCAACGATCTAAAATGCTTGAAAATGCTTATATTTTAGCAAAACAGCACGTTTTGAGTTTTAATCTGCGTTTAACGCGTAAAACAGCATAAAAACGACGAATTTTTATTATTCGTTTTTATTTATATTGCGTCTATTTGAACGATTTCACGATCTAAAATGCTGTAAAATGCTGTATATTTAGCAAAACAGCACGTTTTGAGTTTAATCTGCGTTTTAACGCGTAAAACAGCATAAAAACGACGAATTTTTATTATTCGTTTTTATTAATATTGTTTTATTTGGAACGATTTCAACGATCTAAAATGCTTGAAAATGCTTATTTTAGCAAAACAGCACGTTTTGAGCTTTAATCTGCGTTTTAACGCGTAAAAAGCATAAAAACGAAATTTTTATTATTCGTTTTATTAATATTGTCTCTATTTGAACGATTTCAACGATCTAAAATGCTTGAAAATGCTTATTTTAGCAAAACAGCAAGTTTTGAGCTTTAACGCGGTTTTTAAAGCGTAAAACAGCAAAAAAACGATTATTTTTTATTATTCGTTTTTATTAATATTGCTTTATTTGAACAATTTCAACGATCTAAAATGCTTGAAAATCTTATTTTAGCAAAACAGCACGTTTTGAGCTTTAATCTGCGTTTTAACGCAAAACAGTAAAAAACGACGAATTTTTTTTATTATTGCTTTATTTAATATTTCCTTTAACGATTCAACGATCTTAAAATGCTTTGAAAATGCTTATTTTAGCAAACAGTTCACGTTTTGAGCTTTATTCTGCGTTTAACAGCGTAAAACAGCATAAAAACGACGATTTTTTTATATTCGTTTTTATTAATCATTGGTCTATTTGAAACTATTTCAAGACAAATTTGAAAATTATTATTTTGCAAAACAGCACTTTAGTTAAACTGCGTTTTAACGCGTAAAATCATAAAACGACGAATTTTTATTACGTTTTTTATTTAATATTTGGTTAAACGATTTCAACGATCTAAAATGCTTTAAAATGCTTATTTTAAAAAAACAGCACGTTTTGAGCTTTAATCTGCGTTTTAACGCGTAAACGCTAAAACGACGAATTTTATTATTCGTTTTATTAATATGTTCTATTTGAACGATTCAACGATCTAAAATGCTTGAAAATGCTTATTTTAGCAAAACAGCACGTTTTGAGTTTTAATCTGCGTTTTAACGCTAAACAGCATAAAACGACGAAATTTTTATATTTCTTTTTATATTTGCGTCTATTGAACGATTTCAACGATCTAAAATGCTTGAAATGCTTATTTTGCAAAACAGCACGTTTTGAGTTTTATCTGCGTTTTAACGCGAAAAGCATAAAAAACGACAATTTTTATTATTCGTTTTTATTAATATTGCTCTATTTGAACGATTTCAACGATCTAAAATGCTTGAAAATGCTTATTTTAAAACAGCACGTTTTGAGTTTAATCTGCGTTTTAACGCGTAAAACAGCATAAAAAAACGACGAAATTTTTATTTATTCCGTTTTTTATTACTATTGCGTCTATTTGGAACGATTTCAACGATCTAAAATGCTTGAAAAATGCTTATTTTAGCAAAAACAGCACGTTTTGTTTTCTTTATTCCCTGCGTTTTAACGCGCAAAACAGCATAAAAAAACGACGAAATTTTTATTATTCGTTTTTATTTTATTGCGTCTATTTGAACGTGATTCGCGACGATCTAAAAATGCTTGAAAATGCTTATTTTGTGCTAAAACAGCACGTTTTGAGCTTTTAATCTGCGTTTAACGCGTAAAAACAGCATGTAAAAAACGCATTTAAATTTTATTATTCGTTTTTATTAATATTGCGCCCATTTGAACGTGATTTCCAACGATCTAAAATGCTTGAAAATGCTTTTGGTTTTAAAGCAAAACAGCACGTTTTGAGCTTTTAATCTGCGTTCTTTTACCGTAAAACAGCATAAAATGATGAATTTTTAATATTCGTTTTTATTAATATTGCTTCTATTTGAACGATTTTTAACGATCTAAAATGTTTGAAAATGCCTATTTTAGCAAAACAGCACGTTTTGAGGCTTTAATCTGCGTTTTAACGCGTAAAACAGCATATAAAAAACGTGACGAATTTTTATTCGTTTTTTATTAATATTGCGTCTATTTGAACGTGATTTCAACGCATCTAAAATGCTTTGAAAATGCTTTTATTTTAAAGTAAAAACAGCACGTTTTGAGTTTTAATCAGCGTTTTAACGCGTAAAACAGCATGTAAAAAACGACGAATTTTTATTTATCGCCTTTTTTTATTACTGCTGCGTCTATCGAATGATTCCCAGCGATCTAAAATGCTTGAAAATGGGCTTATTTTAAAGCAAAACAGCACGTTTTGAGTTTTAATCAGCGTTTTAACGCGTAAAAACAGCATAAAAAAAACGACGAAATTCTTTTTTATTATTTGTTTTTATTAATATTGCGTCTATTTGAACGATTTCCCAATGATCTGTAAAAATGCTTCTGAAAATGCCGTATTTCAGCAAAATGGTATAATGTTTTGAGCTTTAATCTGCGTTTCAACGCGTAAACAGCATAAAAAACGATTTAAATTTTTATTATTCGTTTTTAATAATATTGTTTCTATTTGGAACGATTTCAACGATCTAAAATGCTGAAAATGTTATTTTAGCAAAATGTTAATGTTTTGAGAGTTTCTTTAATCTGCTTTAACGCGCAAAACAGCATAAAAACGATTTAAATTTTAATATTCAGTTTTTATTAATATTGCGTCTATTTGAACGGGATTTCAAATCGATCTAAAAAATGCTTGAAAATGCTTATTTTAGCAAAAAACAGCACGTTTTGAGCTTTAATCAGCGTTTTAACGCGCAAAAACAGCATAAAAAAAGACGAAATTTTTATTATTTGTTTTTATTAATATTGCGTCTATTTGAACGATTTCAAACATCTAAATGCTTGAAAATTTATTTTAGCAAAACAGCACGTTTTGAGTTTTAATCTGCGTTTTTTAACGCGTAAAACAGCATAAAAAACGTGACGAATTTTTTATTATTTGTTTTTGTTAATATTGCTTCTATTTTGGAACGATTTCAAATGCGATCTAAATGCTTAAAATGCTTTATTTTAGCAAAACAGCACGATTTGAGCTTAATCTGCGTTTTAACGCGTGTGCCAGCATAAAAACGACGACGAAATTTTTATTATTCGTTTTTGCCATTATTGCGTCTATTTTAAAACGATTTTAACGATCTAAAATGCTGGAAAATGCTTATTTTTGTGGCAAAACAGCACACGTTTTGAGCTTTTATTCTGCGTTTTAACGCGTAAAACAGCATAAAAAAAACGACGTAAAATTTTTATTATCTGTTTTTGGCTTTATTGCGTCTATTTCCGGAAACGATTTCGACATCTAAAAATGCTTGAAATGCTTATTTTGTGCAAAACAGCACGTTTTGAGCTTTAATCTGCGTTTTAACGCGTAAAAATGGCATAAAACGATTTAAATTTTTATTATTCGTTTTATTAATATTGCGTCTATTTTGAACGATTTCCTCAAATGATCTAAAATGCTTGAAAAATGTGCTATTTTGTAGCAAAATGTTAATGTTTATTTTAGCAAAACAGCACGTTTTTGAGCTTTAATCTGCGTTTTAACGGGGAAAACAGCATAAAACCACTTTAAATTTTTATTAATCGTTTTTTATTAATATTGTACTGAACGATTTCAACGATCTAAAATGCTGAAAATGCTTATTTTAGCAAAACAGCACGTTTGTGCTTTACCGGCGTTTTAACGGCAAAACAGCATAAAAACGACGAAATTTTTTATTATTCCGTTTTTATTAATATTGTTTCTATTTAAACGATTTTGTAACGATCTAAAATGCTTGGAAATGCTTATTTCCAGCAAAACGTTAATGATTTGAGCTTTAATCTGCGCTTAAACGCAAAAACAGCAAAAACGACGAATTTTTTTATTATTCGTTTTATTAATACGTTTCTATTTTGAACGATTTCAACGGGATCTAAAATGCTTGAAAATGCTTATTTTTGTGCTAAAACAGCACGTTTTGAGTTTTAATCTGCGTTTTAACGCGCGTAAAACAGCATAAAACGACGAAATTTTTATTATTCGTTTTTATTAATATGGCGTCTATTTTGAACGATTTCAAATGACCTGCCGCTTGAAAATGCTTATTTTAGCAAAACAGCACGTTTTGAGTTTTAATCTGCGTTTTAACGCGTAAAACAGCATAAAACGACGAAATTTTTATTATTCGTTTTTATTAATATTGCTTCATTTGAACGATTTCAACGATCTAAAATGCTTGAAAATGTTTATTTTAAAGCAAACAGCATGTTTTGAGCTTTAATCTGCGTTTTAACGCGTAAAACAGCATAAAAACGACAAATTTTTATTATTCGTTTTTGCCATTGGTTGCGTCTATTTGAACGATTTCAACGATCTAAAAAATGCTTGAAAATGCTAATTTTAAAGCAAAACAGCACGTTTTGAGCTATAAATCAGCGTTTTAACGCGTAAACAGCATAAAACGACGAAATTTTTATTATTCGCTTCTTATTAATTGCGTCTATTTGAACGATTTCAACGAGCTAAAATGCTTGAAAATGCTTATTTTAAAGCAAAAACAGCACGTTTTGAGTTTTAATCTGCGTTTAACGCGCAAAAACAGCATAAAAATGATTTAAATTTTTTATTATTCGTTTTATTACGTTTCTATTTTGAACGATTTCAAAATGACCGCTTGAAAATGCTTATTTTAAAGCAAAAACAGCACGTTTTGAGCTTTAATCTGCGTTTTAACGCGTAAACAGCATAAAACGACGCGAATTTTTATTATTCGTTTCATTAATATTGCTTCTATTTTGAACGATTTCACCACCCAAATGCTTGAAAAATGCTTATTTTAGCAAAACAGCACGTTTTGAGTTTTATTCCCGCGTTTAACGCGCAAAACAGCATAAAAAACGACGAAATTTTATTATTCGTTTTATTATATTGTCATTTAAACGATTTCAACGATCTAAAATGCTTTGAAAATGCTTTATTTTAGTAAAACAGCACGTTTTGTTTTAATCTGCGTTTAACGCGTAAACAGCTAAAAGACGCAATTTCGTTATTCGTTTTTTATTACTGGCTGCTTCTCTATTTGAACGATTTCAACGACTCCAAAATGCTTGAAAATGCTTATTTTAGCAAAAACAGCACGTTTTGAGTTTTAATCTGCGTTTTAACGCGTAAAACAGCATAAAAACGATTAAATTTTTATTATTCGTTTTTGTTCATATTGCTTCTATTGAAATACTCAACGATCTGTCGCCAGCACGCTTTATTTTAGCAAAACAGCACGTTTTGAGCTTTAATTCAGTTTTAACGCGTAAAACAGCATAAAAACGACGAATTTTTATTATTCGTTTTTATTAATATTGCGTCTATTTGAAACGATTTCAACGATTCAAAATGCTTGAAAATGCTTTTATTTTAACAAAACATCACGTTTGAAAGTTTTAATCGTGTTTTAACGCGTAAACAGCATAAAACGACGAAATTTTACATTCCGTTTCATTAATATTGCGTCTATTTGAACGATTTCCAACGAACTGCACGCTTGAAAATGCTTTATTTTAGCAAAACATACTTTGAGTTTTAATCTGCGTTTTAACGCGTAAAACAGCATAAAAACGACGAATTTTTATTATTCGTTTTTATTACTATTGCTTCTATTTGAACGATTTCAACGATCTAAAATGCTTCGAAAATGCTTATTTAAAGCAAAACAGCACGTTTTGAGTTTTAATCTGCGTTTTAACGCGCACAGCATAAAAAACACGAATTTTTACTATTCGTTTTATTAATATTGCGTCTATTCTGAACGATTTCCAACGATCCAAAAATGCTTGAAAATGCTTATTTTGTGCTAAAACAGCACGTTTTGAGTTTTCTTAATCTGCGTTTTAACGCGTAAACAGCATAAAAACGACGAATTTTTTATTATTCGTTTTTATTAATATTGCTTCCTATTTTGAACGATTTCAACGATCTTAAAATGTTTGAAAAATGTTTTTATTTTAGCAAAACATATCGTTTTGAGCTTTATCGCGTTTTAACGCGTAAAACAGCATAAAAAAAACGATGAAATTTTATTATTCGTTTTATTAATATTGCTTCTATTTAAACGATTTCAACGATCTAAAATGCTTGAAAATGCTTATTTTAGCAAAACACACGTTTTTAGCTTTAATCTGCGTTTTAACGCTAAAACAGCATAAAAAAGACGAAATTTTATTATTCGTTTTATTATATTGCTTCTATTTGAACGATTTCAACGATCTAAAATGCTTGAAAATGCTTATTTTAGCAAAACAGCACCTTTTGTGGGAATCTGCGTTTTAACGCGTAAAACAGCATAAAACGACGAAATTTTTATTTTTCGTTTTTATTAATATTGTTCTATTTAAACGATTTCAACGATCTAGAATGCTTGAAAATGCTTATTTTAGCAAAACAGACGTTTTGAGCTTTAATCGCGTTTTAACGCGTAAAACAGCATAAAAAAGACAAATTTTTTTTATTCGTTTTTATTCATATTGCTTCTATTTGAACGATTTTTAACGATCTAAAATGCTTGAAAAATGCTTATTTTATGCAAAACAGCACGTTTTTAGCTTTTTAATTCAGCGTTTTAACGCGTAAAACACATAAAACGACGAATTTTTTTATTCGTTTTTTTATTAATATTGCGCTCTATTTAACGATTTCAACGATATAAAATGCTTGAAAATTATTTTAGCAAAACATCACGTTTTGAGCTTTAATCAGGTTTTAACGCGTAAAACAGCATAAAAAAGACGAAATTTTTATTCGTTTTACTAATTTTCTCTATTTGAACGATTTCAACGATCTAAAATGCTTGAAAATGCATATTTTAGCAAAACAGCACCCTTTTTAGCTTTAATCTGCGTTTTTAAAGCGTAAAACACAAAAACGACGATTTTTTTATTATTCGTTTTTTATTAATATTGCTTCTATTTGAACCGATTTCAACGATCTAAAAATGCTGGAAAATGCTTATTTTAGCAAAACAGCACGTTTGAGCTTTTAATCTGCGTTTTAACGCGTAAAACAGCATAAAACGACGAATTTTTATTAATCGTTTTTATTAATATTGCTTGTATTTAAAAGATTTCAACGATCTAAAATGTTGAAAATGCTTATTTTAGCAAAACAGCAGTTTTGAGTTTTATTCTGCGTTTTAACGCGTAAAACAGCATAAAACGACGAAATTTTTATTATTCGTTTTTTTTTAATATTGCTTCTATTTAAAAGATTTCAACGATCTAAAATGCTTGAAAATGCTATTTGAAAAAACAGCACGTTTTGAGCTTTAATCTGCGTTTAACAAAAGCATAAAACGACGAATTTTTTAAATTTGTTTTTATTAATTTTTTGAACGATTTCACGATCTAAAAGCTTGAAAAAGCTTTTTTTTAGCAAACAGCTCGTTTTGAGCTTTAATCTTTCGTTTACGCTAAACACAAAAACGGAATTTTTATTATTCGTTTTATTTAGGCGCTTTGAACGTTCAACGATCTTTTAAAATGCTTTTGCCAGCCCTTTAGCTTTAATCTGCGTTTTAACGCGTAAACAGCATAAAACGACGTTTTTTTTTTTCGTTTTATTAATGCTTCTATTGAACGATTTCACGATCTAAATGCTTGAAAATGCTTATAGCAAAACAGCCGTTTTGAGCTTTAATCTGCGTTTACGGAAAACACATAAAACGAAATTTTATTATTCGTTTTTTATTAATTCGTCTATTTAACGTTCAACATTAAAGTTGAAATCTAATTTTGCAAAAACCGTTTTGACTATAATCACGTTTAACGCCCGAAAACAAATTTTTTGTTTTTTAAAACCTTTTTTTTAAATTTTTAAAGGTTTAAAAAATTAAAACGGTTTTTTTTTTTTTTAAAAAAATTTTTTTTTTTCCATTTAAACCAAAAAAAAAAGGAAAAATTTTTAAAACCAATTTTTTTTTAAATTTTTTAAATTAAAAAAAAAAAGGGAAAAAAAAAAAAAATTTTTTTAAAATTTTTTTTAAAAAACTTTAAAAACCCAAAAATTTTTTAAAAGTTTTTTTAAAAATTTTTTTTTTTTTTCCCCTTTTGGGGAAAAAAAAAAAAATTTTTTTTTTTTTTGGTTTTTTAAAAAAACCCAAAAACCCTTTTTTTTTTTTTTTTTTAAAAAAAACCCCTTTTGGTTTTGGTTTTTAAAAGGCCCCAAAAAAAATTTTTTTTTTTAAAACCCCAAAACCAAATTTTTTTTTCCCTTTTTTAAAAATTTTTTTTTTTTAAAAAAAAAAAAATTTTTTTAAAAAAAATTTTTTTTAAAAAAAGCAAAAGGGGAAAAAATTTTTTTTTTAAAAAAAAGGGGGGTTTTTTTTTTTTTTTTTAAAAATTTTTTTAAAAAACCCTTTTTTTTTTAAAAAAAAAAATTTTTAAAAAACCCCTTTTGAAATTCCTTTTTAAAAAAAAAAGAAAAAATTTTTTTAAAAAATTTTTTTTTTTTTTAAAAAAATTTTTTTTAAAAAAAAATGTTTTTGGGGAAAAAAAAATTTTAGCTTTCCCCCTTTAAAAAGGAAAAAAAAAAAATTTTTTTTTTTTTTTTTTGCCTTTTTTTTTAAAAAAACTTAAAAAAATTTTTTCCCCAAAAACCCCTTTGGGTTTTAACTTTTTTGGTTTTTGGAAAAAAAAAAAAAATTTTTTTTTTTTTTTTTTTTTTAAAATTTAAAAAATTTTTTTTTTTAAAAAAAAACTTTGGTTTTTTTTTTTTTTAAAAAAAAAAAAAAAAAAAATTTTTTTTTTTTTTTTATTTGGGGGAAAAAAAAAAAAAAATTTTTTTTTTTTTTTAAAAAAAAATTTTAAAATTTTTTAAAAAAAAAAAAAAAATTTTTTTTTTTGTTTTTTTAAAATTTTTTTTTCCCCCCTTTAAAAAATTTTGGGGGAAAAAAATTTTTTTTTTAAAAAAAAAACCTTTTGGGTTTTCCCCAAAAACCCCCCCAAAAAAAAAAAATTTTTTTTTTTTTTTTTAAAAAAAAAATTTTAAAAAAAATTTTTTAAAAAAAAATTTTTTTTTTTTTTAACGGTTTTTTAAAAAAAAAAAATTTTTTTTTTCTTTTTAAAAAAAATTTTTTTTTTTTAAAAATTTTTTTTAAAAAATTTCAAAAATTTAAAATTTTAAAAAAGCTTTTTTGGAAAAAAATTTTTTTCCCCGGTTTAAAAAAAAATTTTTTTCCCTTTTTTTTTTTTTTTTTTAAAATTTCCATTTTGGGGTTTAAAGGTTTTAAAATTTTAAAAACCTTTTGGGGGGTTTTTTTTTTTTTTAAAAAAAAAAATTTTTTTGGGGGTTTTTTAAATTTTTTTTTAAAATTTTTTGAACAAAAAAAATTTTTTAAAAAAAAAAATTTTTTTTTTTAACCCCAAAAAAAAAAACCAAAAAAAAATTTTTTTTTTTTTTTTTTTTAATTTTAAAATTTTTTAAAATTTAAAAAAAATTTTTTTTTAAAAAAAAAAATTTTTTTTTTTTTTTTTTAAAAAAAAAACAAAAAAAAATTTTTTTTTTTTTATTTTTTTTAAAAAATTTTTTTTTTTTAAAAAAAAAAAATTTTTTTAAAAAAAAATTTTTTTTTTTCCTTTTCCCGGGGAAAAAAAAAAAAAAAAAATTTTTTTTTTTTTTTTTTTTAATTTTTTTAAATTTAAAAATTTTTGAAAAACCCCCCCAAAAAAAATTTTTTTTTTTAATTTTTTTTAAAAAAAAAAAAAAAAAATTTTTTTTTTTTTTTTTAAATTTTTTTTAAAATTTAAAAAAATTTAAAAAATTTTTTTTGCAAAAACAGCATTTTTTTTAAATTTTTTTTTAAAAAAAGCAAAAAAAAAATTTTTTTTTTTTTTTTTAAATTTTTTTTTTTTTAAAAAAAAAAAAAAAAAAATTTTTTTTAAAATTTTTTTAAAAAAAAGGGGTTTTTTTTTTTTTTAAAAAAAAAAAAAAAAATTTTTTTTTTTTTTTTCTTTTTTTTTTTAAAATTTAAAACTTAAAAAAAAAAAAAAGGGGGGTTTTTCTTTTTAAAAAAATTAAAAACCAAAAAAAATTTTTTTTTTTTTTTTTTAAATTTTTTTTAAAATTTAAAACCCAAAATTTTTTTTTAAAAAAAATTTTGTTTTTTTTTCCTTTTTTAAAGCGTAAAACAGCATAAAAACGACAAAATTTTTTTTATTTTTTTTTAATATTGCCCCAAAATTTTTAAAATTTAAAAAGTTTTTTTCCCGGAAAAAAAGCACGTTTTGAGCTTTTTTCCCCCCCAAAGGGAAAAAAAATTTTTTATTTTTTTTTTTTTTTGGTTTTTAAATTTTAAAACCCAAAATTTTTTTTGCCAAAAACCCCTTTTTTTTGGTTTTTAAAGCGTTTAAAAAAATAAAACCTAAAACCCCCTTTTTTTTTTTTTTTTATTTTCCTTTTTTAAATTTTTTTAAAAAAAAAAAAAGAAAAAATTTTTTAAAAAGGGGTTTTGGGTTTTTTTGCGTTTAAAAAAAAAAACCAAAAAAAATTTTTTTTTTTCCCTTTTTTTTTAACGGTTTTAAAATTTAAAAATTTTTTTTTTAAAAAAAAACCCCTTTTTTTTAAGGGGCTTAAAAAAAAAAAAAAAATTTTTTTTTTTTTTTTTTCCCCCTTTAAATTTTCCTTTTTTAAATTTTTTTAAAAATTTTTTTTTTTTTTTTTTCCTTTTAAAAAAAAAAAAAAAATTTTTTTTTTTTTTTTTTTTTCCTTTTTAAAAAACCAAAAATTTTAAAAAAATTTTGGGAAAAACCCAAAAAATTTTGGGTTTTTTTAAAAAAAAAAAAAAACGGAAAAAATTTTTTTTTTTTTAAAATTTTTTTTAAAATTTAAAAAATTTTTTGCCAAAAAAAAAAAAAAAACTGCGTCTATTTTGAACGATTTCAACGATCTAAAATGCTTGAAAATGCTTATTTTGAAAAACAGCATGTTTTGAGCTTTTATTCTGTGTTTTAAATGCAAAACAGCATAAAAACGACGAAATTTTTATTATTCGTTTTTACTTTTACTGCGTCTTTCCGGAAACGACTTCACCATTCCAAAACGCTGAAATTCTGCTTTACCGTAGTAAAACAGCACGTTTTGTTTCTAATCTGCGTTTTAACGCGTAAAACAGCATAAAACCGACGAAATTTTGGCTATTCGCTTTTAATAATATTGCTTCCTCTATTTGAACGATTTCAACGATTCAAAATGCTTGAAAAATGTTTATTTTAAAGCAAAACAGCACGTTTTGAGCTTTCTCTTTAATCTGCGTTTTACCCGCGTAAAAATACATAAAAACGACGAATTTTTATTATTCCGCCTTTTATTAATATTGCTTCTATTTGGAAAACGATTTCAACGATCTAAACGCCGAAAACGCTCGTAGCAAAACAGCAATGCCGGTGCTTCGGACCGCGCCTTTAACGCAAAACAGCATAAAACGACGAATTTTTTATTATTCGTTTTTATTAATATTGGTGCCCATTTGAACGCATCTTCAACGATCTAAAGCCGCTGAAAATGTTTATTTTAGCAAAAACAGCACGTTTTGAGCTTTAATCAGTTTAACGCGTGTCGCGCCAAAAAACGACGAATTTTTACGACGTTTTTTATTAATAATATTGCGTCTTATTTGAACGATTTCAACGATCTAAAAGGCTTGAAAAATGCTTATTTTGCACCAGCACGTTTTGAGTTTTCAGCGTTTCTTTAACGGCAAAAACAGCATAAAACCGACGAAATTTTTATTATTTGTTTTGCGTCAATATTGCGTCTATTTGAACGATTTTCACGATCTAAAACGTTTTGAAAATGCTTTATTTTAGCAAAACAGCACGTTTTGAGTTTTTAATCTGCGTTTTAACGCGTAAAAACAGCATAAAACGACGAATTTTTATTATTCGTTTTTATTACGGTTGCTCTATTTTGGGAAACGATTTCAACGATCTAAAATGCTGCCGGATTTTGCCGCACGATTTGAAAGCTTTTAATCTGCGCTTTAACGCGTAAAACAGCATAAAAACGGCATCAGAAATTTTTGGCTATTCGTTTTACGAATACTGCGCCCGGCCTGTTCCATTTCAACGATCTAAAATTTACTTCTGAAAATGTTTATTTTGGCGGTAAAAAACAGTATCGTTTTGAGCTTTTATTCTGCGTTTTAACGCGTAAAACAGTACAAAACGTGACGTGAAATTTTTTATGGCTCTGCTTTTATTTTATTGCGTCTATTTGAACGATTTCAATGATCTAAAATGCTTGAAAATGCTTAGTTTTAGCAAAACAGCACGTTTTGAGTTTTAATCTGCGTTTCGAACGCGTAAACAGCATAAACCCCAATAAATTTTTTATTATTCGTTTTTATTATTGCGTCTATTTGAATGATTTCAACGATTCCGGAAAATGCTTGAAAATGCTTATTTTAGCAAACAGCAAATGTTTTGAGTTTTAATCTGCGTTTAACGCGTAAAACAGCATAAAACGACGAATTTTTATTAGTTCGCTTTATTAATATTGCGCCTGGCTTTAACGATTTCAACGATCTAAAATGCTTGAAAATGCTTATTATTTTAGCAAAACAGCACGTTTTGAGCTTCAATTCCTGCGTTTTAACGCGTAAAATGTACATAAAAACCATCACCATTATTCGTTTTACATTATTGCTTCTATTTGAACGAATTCAACGACGTAGTACGTCAAAAAATGCTTATTTTAGCGCAAAACAGCACGATTTGAGCTTTTAATCTGCGTTTTAACGCGTAAAACAGCATAAAAACGACGAAATTTTTATTATTCGTTTTTATTAATATTGCGCCCTTATTTGAACGATTTCCAACGATCTGGGGCGCCGGAAATGCTGTATTTTGGGGCAAAACAGCACGTTTGAGCTTTATTCTGCGTTTTAACGCGTAAAACAGCATAAAAACGGACGAAATTTTGGCTATCTGTTTTTATTTTACGCGTCTACTCAACGACTTCAACGATCTAAAACCGCCGAAACGTTATTTTAGCAAAACAGCACGTTTTGAGCTTTAATCTGCGTTTTAACGGCGTAAAACAGCATAAAAACGACGAATTTTTTATTATCTGTTTTTATTAATACGCGTCTATTTGAACGATTTCAACGATCTAAAATGCTTGAAAATGCTTATTTTAGCAAAAACAGCACGTTTTGCTTTAATCAGCGTTTTAACGCGTAAACAGCATAAAACGACGAATTTTTTATTTATCGTTTTTGGCTATTATTGCGTCTATTTGAATGATTTCAACGATCTGGGCAAAATGCTTGAAAATGCTTATTTTAGCAAAACAGCACGTTTTGAGCTTTTCAGCGCTTTAACGCGTAAAACAAGTAGCTAAAAACGACGAAATTTTTATTATTTGTTTTATTAAATACTGCGTCTACTTGAACGATTTCAACGATCTAAATGTTTCTGAAAAATGCTTATTTTAGCAAAACAAAAGTACCGTTTTGAAAGCTATAATCAGCGTTTTAACGCGTAAAACAGCATAAAAAACGACGAAATTTTTGGCTATTTGTTTTTATTAATATTGCGTCTATTTGAACCCCGGGGATTTCACCCAGATCTAAAATGCTTGATAATGCTTATTTTAGCAAAACAGCACGTTTTTGAGCTTTAATCTGCGTTTTGAATCGCGTAAAAACAGCATAAAAACGACGAATTTTTTATTATTCGTTTTTATTATATGCTATTTGAACGATTTCAACGATCTAAAATGCTTGAAAATGTTTATTTTAGCAAAACAGCAGTTTGATTTAATCTGTTTTAACGCGTAAAACAGCATAAAAACGACGAAACTTTTTATTATCGTTTTATTAATATTGCGTCTATTTGAAACGACAACGATTAATGCTTTGAAAATGCTTATTTTAGCAAAACAGCATGTTTTGAGTTTAATTCTGCGTTTTAACGCTAAAACAGCATAAAAACGACGAATTTTTATTATACGTTTTGATTTTATTGCTCTATTTGAACGATTTCCAACGATCTAAAAATGCTTTGAAAACATTTTAAACAGCGTTTTGAGCTTTAATTGCGATTTAACGCCGTAAAATGCATAAAGACGAAATTTTTATTATTCGTTTATTAATATTGCTTCTATTTGAAGATTTCAACGATCTAAAATGCTTAAATTTTTTATAGCAAAACAGCACGTTTTGAGTTTTAAACTGCGTTTTAACGCGCTAAACAGCATAAAAACGACGAAATTTCTTTATTATTCGTTTTTTATTAAATTGCTCTATTTGAACTGATTTCCAACGATCTAAAAATGCTTGAAAAATGTTATTTTTAGCAAACAGCACGTTTTGAGCTTTTTAATCTGCGTTTTAACGCGTAAAAGCATAAAATACGAATTTTTTATTCGTTTTTTAATATTGCGTATTTGAACGATTTCAACGATCTAAAATGCTTGAAAATGCTTATTTTTAGCAAAACAGCACGTTTTGAGCTTTAACGCGTTTAACGCGAAAACAGCATAAAAACGACGAATTTTATTTTCCCTTTTTATTAATATTGCTTCTATTTGAACGATTTCAACGATCTAAGCTTTAAAATGCTTTTTTACAAAACAGCACGTTTTGATTTAATCTGCGTTTTAACGCGTAAAACAGCATAAAACGACGAATTTTATTATTCGTTTTATTAATATTGCGTCTATTTGAACGATTTCAACGATCTAAAGCTTGAAAATGCTTATTTTAGCAAAACAGCACGTTTTGAGCTTTAATCGCGTTTTAACGCGTAAAACAGCATAAAAAAGACGAATTTAAATTTTGTTTTATTAATATTGCTCTATTTGAACGATTTCAACGATCTAAAATGCTTGAAATGCTTATTTTGTGCCAAAACAGCACGTTTGAGTTTAATCTGCGTTTTAACGCGTAAAACAGTAAAAAACGACGGAAATTTTATTATTCGTTTTATTAATATTGCTTTTATTTGAACGATTTCAACGATCTAAAATGCTTGAAAATGCTTATTTTAGCAAAACAGCACGTTTGAGTTTTAAATTGCGTTTTAACGCGTAAAACAGCATAAAACGACGAAATTTTTATTATTCGTTTTTTTTTATTGCGTCTATTTGAACGATTTCCCCAAAGATCAAATGCTTGAAAATGCTTATTTTAGCAAAACAACGTTTTGAGCTTTAATCTGCGTTTTAACGCGTAAACAGCATAAAAACGACGAAATTTTTTTATTCCGTTTTTATTTTATTGCGTCATTTGAACGATTTCAACGATCTAAAATGCTTGAAATGTTATTTTAGCAAAACAGCACGTTTTGAGCTTTTTAAACTGCGTTTTAACGCGTAAAACAGCATAAAACGACGGATTTTTATTCCCTTTTATTAATATTGCGTCCTTATTTGAACGATTTCAACGATCTAAAATGCTTGAAAATGCTTATTTTTAGCAAAACAGCACGTTTTTGAGTTTATCTGCGTTTTTAAAGCGAAACAGTAAAACACGAAATTTTTTTTTT
>NW_027045747.1:0-55000 GCF_025399875.1 Dalotia coriaria
TTTTTTAAAGAAAAAATTTGAAAATTTAAAAAAAAGCCCTTTTTTTTTGGTTTTTTTCCAAAACCAAAAAAAATTTTTATTATTGTTTTTTTAATTTGCGTCTAATTGAACATTTCAACGAAAAATTTTAAAAGGGTTTTTTTAAAAAAAAACCGGGCCTTTTTAAAAAAAAGCATAAAAACGAGAAATTTTTTTTATTCGTTTTTATTAATATTCTTATTTGAACGATTTCAACGATTAAAAAAGCTTGAAAATTATTTTAGCAAAAAAGTTTTATTTTAATCTGCTTTTAACGCTAAAACAGCAAAAAAACGTTTTTTTTTTTCGTTTTTTTTAATATTGCTTTTATTTGAACATTTTAACGATCTAAAATGCTTTAAAATGCTTATTTTAGCAAAACAGCACGTTTGAGCTTTAATCTGCGTTTTAGCGCGTAAAACAGCATAAAAACGAGCAATTTTTATTATTCGTTTTTTATTAATATTTGCTTCTATTTTGAACGATTTCAACGATCTAAAATGCTTGAAAATGCTTATTTTAGCAAAACAGCACGTTTTGAGCTGTAATCTGCGTTTTAACGCGCGTAAAAAACAGCATAAAACGACGATTTTTATTATTCGTTTTATTAATAATTGCGTCTATTTGAACGATTTCAACGATCCTAAAATGATTGAAATGCTTATTTTAGCAAAACAGCGTTTGAGCTTTAATCTGCATTTTAACGCGTAAAACAGCATAAAAATGACGAATTTTTATTATTCGTTTTTATTAATATTAGCTTCTATAAACGATTTCAACGATGTAAAATGCTTGAAAAGTACTTATTTTAGCAAAACAGCGTTTTGAGCTTTTAATCTGCGTTTTTAACGCGTAAAACAGCATAAAAACGGCAAGGGAATTTTATTATTCGTTTTATTAATTTTGCTTGCTTCTATTTGAACGATTTCAGCGATCTAAAATGCTTGAAAATGCTTATTTTTTAGCAGCAAAACAGCACGTTTTGAGCGCAGCAATCTGCGTTTTAACGCGTAAACGGCGCCAAAACGACGGTTTTTTATTATTCGTTTTTTTATTAATATTGCATCTATTTGAACGATTTCAACGATCTAAAATGCTTGAAAATGCTTATTTTTTAGCAAAACAGCACGTTTGAGCTTTAATCTGCACGTTTTAACGCGTAAAGAGCAACGCAAAACGACGAATTTTTATTATTCGTTTTTATTAATATTGCGATCTATTTGAACGATTTCAACGATCTAAAATGCTTACAAATGCTTATTTTATAAAACAGCGCGATTTTGAGCTTTTATTCTGCGTTTTAACGCGTAAAACAACATAAAACGAGATTTTATTATTCGTTTTATTAATATTGCGTCCTATTTGAACTATTTAACGATCTAAAATGCTTGAAAATGCTTATTTTAGCAAAACAGCACGTTTTGAGCTTTTAATCTGCGTTTTAACGTAAAACAGCATAAAAATGACAGATTTTTTATTATTAGTTTTATTAATATTGCTTCTATTTAAACGATTTCCAACGATCTAAAATGCTTGAAAATACTTATTTCTTAGCAAAACAGCGCGTTTTGAGCTTTTAATCTGCGTTTTTAACGCGTAAAACAAGGATAAAACGACGATTTTTTTTATTATTCGTTTTATTAATATTGCGTCTATTTGAACGGTTCAACGATCTAAATGCTTGAAAATGCTTATTTTAGCAAAACAGCGTTGAGCTTTAATCTGCGTTTAAACGCGTAAAACAACTGTAAAACGACGAAATTTTTTATTATTCGTTTTATTATGTGTTTCTGGCTGAACGATTTCATCGATCAAAATGCCGAAAATGCTTATTTTAGCAAAACAGCACGTTTTGAGCTTTAATCTGCACGTTGCAATGCGTAAAACAGCATAAAAACGACGAAATTTTATTATTCGTTTTTATTAATATTGCTTATATATTTGAACGATTTCAACGATCTAAAAATGCTTGAAAATACTTATTTTAGCAAAACAGCACGTTTTGAGCTTTTGTCCTGCGTTTTTAGCAGCGTAAAACAGCATAAAAACGACAGAATTTTTATTATTCGTTTTATTAATATATTGCTTCTATTTGAACGATTTCAACATTCCTAAAATGCTTGAAAATGCTTATTTTAGCGGAAACAGCACGTTTGAGCTTTTAATCTGCGTTTAACGCGTAAAACCAGCATAAAAAACGACGAATTTTATTATTTGTTGTTTATTAATATTGCGTCTATTTGGCGAACGATTTCAGCGATCTAAAATGCTTGAAAATGCTTATTTTTAGCAAAACAGCACGTTTGAGCTTTAATCTGCGTTTTAACGTGTAAAACAGCATAAAACGACGAAATTTTTTATTATTCGTTTTTACGCACAGTAATATTGCGTCTATTTGAACGATTTCGACGATCTAAAATGCTTGAAAATACTTATTTTAGCAAAACAGCGTTTGAGCTTTAATCACCGCGTTTTAACGCGTAAAAACAGCATAAAACGACGAATTTTATTATTCGTTTTTATTAATATTGCTTCTATTTGAACGATTTCAACTTGTTGATCTAAAATGCTTGAAAATGCTTATTTTTAGCAAAACAGCACGTTTTGAGCTTAATCTGCGCTTTAACGCGTAAAACAGCATAAAACGACGACATTTTTCTTATTCGTTTTATTAATATTGCACGTCTATCTGAACGATTTCAGCGATCACAAAATAGCGAAATGCTTATTTTTTTAGCAAAACAGCACGTTTTGGGGCTTTAATCTGAATTTTAACGCGTAAAACAGCATAAAACGACAGGTACAGTATTTCGTTTTTATTAATATTGCGTCTATTTGTGAACGATTTCAACGATCTAAAATAGCAGAAAATGCTTATTTTTACTGCAGAAAAACGAAAGCACGTTTTTTAGCTTTAATCTGCGTTTTAGCGCGTAAAACGGCATAAAACAGCGAATTTTATATTATTCGTTTTATTAATATTGCGTCTATTTGAACGATTTCCAACGATCTAAAATGGCGAAATGCTTATTTAGCAAAACAGCACGTTTTGAGCTTTTATTCTGCGTTTTAGCAGCGTAAAACGAACATAAAACGGCAAAATTTTTTATTATTCGTTTTTATTAATATTGCTCCTATTTGAACAATTTCAACGATCTAAAATGCTTGAAAATGCTTTATTTTAGCAGCAAAACAGCACGTTTTGAGCTTTTAATCTGCGGGAATTTTAACGCGTAAACAGCATAAAACGACGAATTTTTTATTATTTATTTTTTTATTAATATTGCTTCTATTTGAACGATTTCAACGATCTAAAATGCTTGAAAATGCTTATTTTAGCAAAACAGCACGTTTTGAGCTTTAATCTGCGTTTTAACGCGTAAAACAGCATAAACACGACGAATTTTTTTTATTCGTTTTTATTAATATTGCTTCTTTTAAACGATTTCAACGATCTAAAATGCTTGAAAATGCTTATTTTAGAAAACACGTTTCTTTAATCAGCGTTTTAACGCGTAAAACAGCATAAAAACGACGAAATTTTTATTATTCGTTTTTTTTAATATTGCGTCTATTTGAACGATTTCAACGATCTAAAATGCTTGAAAATGCTTATTTTAGGTAAAACAGCACGTTTCGAGCTTTTAATCTGCGTTTTAACGCGTAAAACAGCATAGAAACGACAGATTTTATTATTTATTTTTATTAATATTGCTTCTATTTGAACGATTTCAACGATCTAAAATGCTTGAAAATGCTTATTTTAGCAAAACAGCACGTTTTGAGCTTTAATCTGCGTTTTAACGCGTAAAACAGCATAAAAACGACGAATTTTTATTATTCGTTTTTATTAATATTGCTTCTATTTGAACGATTTCAACGATCTAAAATGCTTGAAAATGCTTATTTTAGCAAAAAAGCACGTTTTGAGCTTTAATCTGCGCTTTAACGCGTAAAACAGCATAAAACGACGACATTTTTATTATTCGTTTTTTATTAATATTGCGTCTATCTGAACGATTTCAACGATCTAAAATGCTTGAAAATGCTTATTTTAGCAAAACAGCACGTTTTGAGCTTTAATCTGCGTTTTAACGCGTAAAACAGCATAAAACGACAATTTTTATTATTCGTTTTTATTAATATTGCGTCTATTTGAACGATTTCAACGATCTAAAATGCTTGAAAATGCTTATTTTAGAAAACACACGTTTTGAGCTTTAATCTGCGTTTTAACGCGTAAAACAGCATAAAACAACGAATTTTATATTATTCGTTTTTATTAATATTGCGTCTATTTGAACGATTTCAACGATCTAAAATGCTTGAAAATGCTTATTTTAGCAAAACCGCACGTTTTGAGCTTTATTCTGCGTTTTAACGCGTAAAACAGCATAAAACGACGGAATTTTATTATTCGTTTTTATTAATATTGCTTCTATTTGAACGATTTCAGCGATCTAAAATGCTTGAAAATGCTTATTTTAGCAAAACAGCACGTTTTGAGCTTTTAATCTGCGTTTAACGCGTAAAACAGCATAGAAACGACGATTTTTTATTATTTATTTTTATTAATATTGCTTCTATTTGAACGATTTCAACGATCTAAAATGCTTGAAAATGCTTATTTAGCAAAACAGCACGTTTTGAGCTTAATCTGCGTTTTAACGCGTAAAACCAAAAAAACGAGGGGGTTTTTATTATTCGTTTATTTTTAGCGTTTTTTGAACGATTTCACGATCTAAAATGCGAAAATGCTTTTTTTTTAGCAAAACAGCCCTTTTGGGAGCTTTAATCCGCTTTTTTAACGCGAAAAACAGCAAAAAAACGACAAAAATTTTTTATTATTCGTTTTTTTTTTTCCAATTTGACCACCCCTTGGTTTTTGGCCCCGGGCCCGGGGTTTTAACGCAAAAACATTTTTCCGCGTTTTTAAACCCCCCCAAGCGGAAGACGCACCCCAAAAACCAAAAACCCGAAGAAAACCCCCGGGACCAACCCCGGGGGTTTTAAGCAAAACAGAAAAAAAAGACGTTTTTGGTTTTTTTTTAAACCCACCCCCGCGCCTTCCGCCCCTTCCGGGGCATCAAAAAACCGGAAAACCCGCGCCTAAAACCCCAGCGGGGGGTTTCCCAAGGCGGTACAAACCGCCGCCGACCGGTGGGGGGTTTGCCCACGGGGATGCGAACCCGCCCCCAAAAAATCCCCCGGACCCGGGGCGCATTCCCGGGGAATTTAAAAGCAACCCCAACAAAAGACAATTTCCGAATTTTTTTGGCCAATGGAAGGAAAGGATTCAGGGGTTAAACCTTTGGACCGCACCGGTGGTACGCGAAATGGCCGCAGCCCCAAAAATTGGAAAAAACCGCTTGGCCCCGGGTAAAGCAAATTGTTGGGGTTTTGGGGGCCCTTGGAAAAAAACCCGCTGGGGTCCCAGGCTCGGGTGCCCCCCTGGAGCCCGCAAGTGGAAATGGGAAACCAAAAGGGGGTTTAACACAGGGGAAACCGCGAAATTGATCGCGCGTTTTGGGGAGGGCGCCCGTGGGGGAAAGACCAGGGAATCCCACAAATTCCCGGCGGGTTTTTTTTGCGGTGGGGCCCCCACTCCGAAGACCGCCGGGGGCCACGGGGGGCCAAATGCCGGGGGAAGCCACCCCGAAACCGGGGACCGGCCCCCAAAACCCAGACCCAGGTTCCTTCCCACCGGCGTTGGACGTCGACGCCCGCGCCCCAGTTGGGGTCCCAAAAACCAAAAACGTCCCCCCACCAACGGCGTGCCGCACTTCCAAAGCGGGGCTGACCGTGGCCCGGCACCGCAGGTGTCCTCGTCTGCGGACCCCCCGGGTAAGGGGCCCCCGGGGCCCTCCCCACGACCCCGGGGACGCGGCCCAACAGGTGCCACATGGGAACCCGTTCCTTTTTAAAATTTCCCGGGGCGACCGTCCCGGACGCTGGATATTGCGGGTGCGTACCGGGGGTTTCCCCCGGCAGGCTGTTTGGGCTCCAGGGCACCATAAACGTCATCAGCGCCCCCTAAGGCCGATTGAAAAAGCCCCGTCCGCACACCCCAATCCCCGTCCCGGTAAAAGGGTTCCCCCTTTGGGCGAGGGGTTTCCGCCCCATCTCGGGCCTCGGCGGCACGGCCTTTCCCCGGGGGGGATTACGGGGTTGGGCCAATTCCCCCCGGGGCGGGGGATTTTTGGCCTCCACACAATCGGTCTTGGGCCGAAGTCAAACCGCCCACCACGTTACCCGGGGGAATAAACGGCCCCCGGGCCTGCCCACCGCTTTTTGGCTGCCCCTGGCGTCTCCACCATTGTGGGTCGCTTCCCGCAGCTGTTCGCTCCCGGGAAAATACCGACGTCGGCCGCACCCCCGATTTTTGCTCACCCCCCCATCCGCCTCAGGCCAAGATTCCGCCCCGTCTCCCCAGGCCCTTCCGGCACCCCCAGCCTGATGCCAAAACCAAATCCCCCCCCAGGTCATTTACGCGTTTGCCCAAAAGGAAATTTTGGGGAAAGTCCCGTCCCGGGGGGGATGCGCTTCCCTCGTCGAAAAAAAGCCCGGTGGTAGCTTTTTGCTTGATTGGGGGCCCCCTCAAACCGTACCGTTCCTGAACGTGGGCCACTACCAGACATCCGGCGTCTGGGGGAACTGGCGGGTCCCCCGTCATGTCCGTCCTCGATATGGCCGGGGCAGGGTTTTTCCGTCGCCGAAAGTCCCTGCCCCTCACGGGTTCACCGCCGATGGCCGGGACCCCCAAAGGCTGGTCGCCATTCCCGGGCCCCCCGAAATCCCCCGGGCGTTCCAACGGTGGTGCTTAAGGGCCCCAGGGGATCACCGCTGAACCGGGGGGTTTGCCCCTATCCCGGACGGCGTTTTGGGGGACGCACCCCGGGAGCGGCCCTGCCCCCTTGGAGGTTTTTCACCCTCGCGGGGGCCCCCGGCCCTCCGCCTTCGCCGGGAAGTTTCCACTTTTCGCAGCCCAGGGGGTTTAATTTCCTTTGGGCCCTGTTTATCTCCGCAGGGAAGGGTTTTGCCCTGCCCCCGCAAAAATTGGCGGGGGATTTTCAAGACCCGGGCGTCAAGGCCTCCAGCGGTTTCGGGGATTGCCAATTTTTACCGCCCCCCTTTTTGGTGAAAGCCGGTCACCCGGGCCCCCCACCAACTCACCAGGAAGGGGTTTTCCGGGGAACATCCCCCGACTCCTGGGGCGGAGCCCCGGAAAGGGGCCCGTTCGAAGCCATCAAAAAACGCCGCTGACGCCGGTAATTTGGGGTCTACCCCCCCGGGCAAACCGTTCCCGGCCCCCCACGTTTCTTGGGGGGGTCTTGGTGCAACCCCGACGGCCGATTTGGGCCCTCGACATGTAGTTACGCCACTACTCCCGCCGCCCATGCGATGCTGAGGATGATACAGCGCCGGAAACTCAGTGCCCCGGCGGGTTACCCGTCGGTGGAGCACTTCCATTCACGATGCCCGGGAAGCATTTGGGCATCTACCCCGGCCATTTCCCGGGGCCAGGTCCCTTCCCCGCAGAAAAACCCCCCCAGAGGAAGCTGGACGCCGCTGGTCCCATCCGCTTGTCGGGGTACCACTACCCATTCATCCACCCCCACGGCTTTTAGGAGCTGACGCTCTCAGGAGCCGGTGGCTCCTCATCGGTGATGCTTTGGGGGCGAAAGGCAAAAACCCGGACGATCCACCCCCCGGCTGCCAACGAAAGCAGGATGGGGCCGGTTCCCTCGCCATCAGGCCTGAATCGAATATTCGTACCCGGGCCCCCTCCGCGTCGAGGGTTTTTCCGACACTAAAGACGAGCACGGACATCCTGGCGTGTTGAGGACACAACCCTCTTGGGCCCGGGCCTTGGGGTGGCCTGAGGCCGCCGATCCATCAAGGCGGCCCTTCTTGGGTGCACGGCGGCCGGGTGGTAAACCTGCTAACCGTCGACCACTCCCCGGGCCCCCCTTCGGTCGCTTCGCCCCCCGGGTCCGGGTCATATGGGCGTCCCACACCATCGTCATGGGGGCTGCAGCTGCCGCACCAAGGCGAAATATCCAGGTGGTAGTGGATCATACTCAAAAACGTTTTGGGGATTTCCCCACCCCAAAAAAACCACCCGCGACTGGATGGGGGTTTCCAGGGCCCGCTGTTCACCGCCCCTAGGCCCCCGGGAAAGACTGATCCCGGACCCAGAGGCACCAACTTCCCGGGGAAAACGCGTTTCCCGGCGTTTCCTGGAAGCTCACGGGTGCCCTCCCGTCACCACGTCGCCCTACCATCCGCAGGAAAAGGGGGCGCCCACCGGGCCGGGAAACCTAATTTGGGGGGGCCCACGCCTGGAAAGTTGATCACCCAAACCAAAGATGGTCCAACGCTTCTTTCTCAAAATGGTGGACAACCATAACCGAACACCGCATGGGATTTTTCCGGCTACTCCCCGCTTCCTGGGTTCCTGGGGCCTCCGATGCCTGCCGCGGCGGTGTGCCCGGGAAAGGGGCGCCGATGCGACCCGAGGTTGGAAAGAAAAAGAAAGGGGCGACGAATCGGCCCCGGGCCCCAGAGACAAATCGTTCCAGGGTTTGGGGCCCGGCGGGCGACGGTTTCCCCCCCACCATCCCCCCGCCATAAACACGACTGTTGGGGGCCCCTTCGGGGTTTTCTTTCCCCAGGTCCAGGGCTTGAACTGGGCCTCGTTGAGAACCGTCGTGACAAGACCTTTCCCGTCCCCTGCCCAATTGGGAGAGGTTCACTTCCCGGTTTTCCCCTGAGAGGGGGTAAAAACCCCCGGCCCGGGGCCCGCGGGGGGAATCGGAACCCCCAACATCCCCGACCTACAACCCCCCCGCGGAAAAAACCCCCATCCCAAACCGGGGGGGGCCCGAACACCCCCGGGCCGGGGGCTGGGGTGCTCCCGCAAAGGGGTGCTGAACGACCCCGGCCTCTTTACCCCAACATCGCTCGACGCCGCACGCACTTCTCGACCTCTTCCGAGCATCATCCCCAACCAAGCACAACCTACGCATCAATATTGCTTTTATTTGAACGATTTCAACGATCTAAAATGCTTGAAAATGCTTATTTTAGCAAAACAGCACGTTTGAGCTTTAATCTGTGTTTTAACGCGTAAAACAGCATAAACACGACAATTTTTATTATTCGTTTTTATTAATATTGCTTCTATTTAAACGATTTCAATGATCTAAAATGCTTGAAAATGCTTATTTTAGCAAAACAGCACGTTTTGAGCATTAATCTGCGTTTTAACGCGTAAAACAGCATAAAAACGACGAAATTTTATTATTCGTTTTTATTAATATTGCTTCTATTTGAACGATTTCAACGATCTAAAATGCTTGAAAATGCTTATTTTAGCAAAACAGCACGTTTTGAGCTTTTAATCTGCGTTTTAACGCGTAAAACAGCATAAAAGCGACGAAATTTTTATTATTCGTTTTTTATTAATATTGCGTCTATTTGAACGATTCAATCTAAAATGCTTGAAAAGCTTTTTTAGCAAAACAGTACATTTTGAGCTTTAATCTGCGTTTTAACGCGTAAAACAGCATAAAAACGATCGAATTTTTTATTATTCGTTTTTATTTAACTATTGCTTTATTTGAACGTTTCAACGATCTAAATGCTTGAAAATGCTTATTTTAGCTAAAACAGCACGTTTTGAGCTTTAATCTGTGTTTTAACGCGTAAACAGCATAAAACGACGAAATTTTTATTATTCGTTTTTTTTATTGCGTCTATTTGAACGATTTCAACGATCTAAAATGCTTGAAAAGCTTACTTTTGAAACAGCACGTTTTTAGCTTTAATCTGCGTTTTAACGCGTAAAACAGCATAAAACGACGAATTTTTTATTATTCGTTTTTATTAATACCTTACATTTAACGATTAAAATGTGATCAAGTCTTGAAAATGCTTATTTTAAAACAGCCCTTTTGAAGCTTTAAAACTGCGTTTAAACGTAAACAGCATAAAACGACGAATTTTTATTATTCGTTTTTATTAATATTGCTTATTTAAACGATTTAAGCAAACATGCTTTGAAAATTGCTTATTTTAACCAAACAGTTTAAAAGACTTTAATCTGCGTTTACTAAATGCATTAAAACACGAATTATTTATTATTCTTTTAATTAATGCTTTATTTGAACATTTCGGCACGTTTAAAATGCTTAATGCGTTTTAATAAAAAAAACACGTTTTGAAGCTTTTAATCTTTTTAACGCGTAAAACAAGCATAAAACGACGAAATTTTAAATTTCGTTTTTAATAATGCGTCTATTTAACTATTTCAACGATCTAAAATGCTAAAATTTTTTTTTTAAAATTGCGCGTTTTGAATTTAATCTGCTTAACGTAAAATGCATAAAACGCGATTTTTACTAACGTTTTTTTAATTGCGTTTATTGAAAAGCATAAAACGAAAATGCTTTTATAATTTTTTTTAGAAATACGATCTAAAATGCTTGAAAGCTTTAACGGGAAAACAGCATAATGAAGATATTTTTATATCGCATTTTATTAATTTTATCAGTCTATTTTGAACGATTTCAAATCTGAAAATTCGAAAATTAATGTTTAAAACTAGTTTTGAGCTTTAATCTGCGTTTTAACGCGTAAAACAGCATAAAACGACAAATTTTTATTATTTTTTATTAATTTTTTCTATTTGACGATTATTTCAACGATAAAATGTTGAAAATCTTATTTTAGCAAAACAGCACGTTTTGAGTTTTAATCTGGTGTTTAACGTAAACAGCATAAAAAACGAATTTTATATTATTCGTTTTTATTAATATTGCTCTATTTGAACGATTTACGATCTAAAATGCTTGAAAATTTATTTTAGCAAAACAGCCGTTTTGAGCTTTATTTACGCAATTTTTAATAAAACAGATTAATAACGTTAAATTTTTATTTACGTTTTTAATTAAAATGTTTATTTAAACGATTTCAACGATTTAAATGTTTAAAATCTATTTTAAAAAACAGCAACGTTGAGTTTTAATCTGGTTTTAGCGTAAAACAGCATGAACAAATTTTTATTATTTCATTTTATTAATATTGCTTCTTTTGAACGATTTCAACGTCTAAAATTTAAATTATTTTAGCAAAACAGCACGTTTTAGTTTAATCTGCGTTTTAACGCGTAAAACAGCATAAAAACGACGAATTTTTATTATTCGTTTTATTAATATTGCTTTTATTTGAACGATTTCAACGATCTAAAATGCTTGAAAATGCTTATTTTAGCAAAACAGCACGTTTTGGCTTTAATCAGCGTTTTAACGCGTAAAACAGCATAAAAACGACGAAATTTTTATTATTCGTTTTTATTAATATTGCGTCTATTTGTACGTTTTCAACGATCTAAAATGCTTGAAAATGCTTATTTTAGCAAAACAGCACGTTTGAGTTTAATCTGGTTTTAACGCGTAAAACAGCATAAACACGACAATTTTTTATTATTCGTTTTTATTAATATTGCTTCTATTTAAACGATTTCAACGATCTAAAATGCTTGAAAAAAGCTTATTTTAGCAAAACAGCACGTTTTGAGCATTAATCTGCGTTTTAACGCGTAAAACAGCATAAAACGACGAAATTTTTATTATTCGTTTTTATTAATATTGCTTCTATTTGAACGATTTCAACGATCTAAAAATGCTTGAAAATGCTTATTTTAGCAAAACAGCACGTTTTTAGTTTAATCTGCGTTTTAACGCGTAAAACAGCATAAAAGCGACGATTTTTTATTATTCGTTTTAATATTGCGTCTATTTGAACGATTTCAACGATCTAAAATGCTTGAAAATGCTTATTTTAGCAAAACAGCATGTTTTGAGCTTTAATCAGCATTTTAAGCGTAAAAACATAAAAAACGACGAAATTTTTATTATTCGTTTTTATTAATATTGCGTCTATTTGAACGGATTTCAACGATCTAAAATGCTTGAAAATGCTATTTTGCTAAAACAGACGTTTTGAGTTTTAACGCGTTTAACGCGAAAACAGCATAAAACGGCATTTTTTTTTATTATCGTTTTTTATTAATATTGCTTTTATTTGAACGATTTCAACGATCTAAAATGGGTTGAAAATGCTTATTTTAGCAAAAAAAAGCACATTTTGAGCTTTTAATCTGCGTTTTAACGCGTAAACAAACATAAAACGACGAAATTTAATTCGTTTTATAATATTGCGTCTATTTGAACGATTTCAACGATCTAAATGCTTGAAAATGCTTATTTAGCAAAAAAAGTACATTTTGAGCTTTAACTGCGTTTTAACACGTAAAACGCTTAAAACGACGAATTTTTATTATTCGTTTTATTAATATTGCTTATTTTTAACGATTTCAACGATCTAAAATGCTTGAAAATGCTTATTTTAGCAAAAAAAGCACGTTTTTAGCTTTAATCTGTGTTTTACGCGTAAAACAGCATAAAAACGACGAAATTTTTTTTATTCGTTTTTATTTTATTGCGTCTATTTGAACGATTTCAACGTCTAAAAAAGCTTGAAAATGCTTATTTTAGCAAAACAGCACGTTTTGAGTTTAATCTGCGTTTTAACGGTAAACAGCATAAAAAAGACAATTTTTTATTATTCGTTTTTTAAAAATCGCTTCTATTTGAACGATTTCAACGATCTAAAATGCTTGAAAATCATTTTAGCAAAACAGCACGTTTTGAGCTTTTAAACTGCGTTTTACGCGTAAAACAGCATAAAACGACGAAATTTTATTATTCGTTTTTATTAATAGCGTTATTTGAACGATTTAACGATCTAAAATGCTTTAAAATGGCATTTTACCAAAAATTTGAGCTTTACGTTTTAACGCTAAAAAACTAAAAGCAAAATATTCGTTTTTATTTTATTGCGTCTATGAACGATATTTAACGATCTAAAATGCTTGAAAATGCTTATTTAGCAAAAAAACAGCACGTTTTTGAGCTTTAATCTGCGTTTTAACGCGTAAACAAAGCATAAAACGACGAATTTTTATTATTCGTTTTTTTAATATTGCTTTTATTTGAACGATTTCAACGATCTAAATGCTTGAAAATCTTATTTTAGCAAAACAGCACGTTTTGAGCTTTTAAACTTATTTTAACGCAAAACAGCATAAAAAAAGCGATTTTTATATTCGTTTTTTTTAATATTGCGTCTATTTGAACATTTCAACGATCTAAAATGCTTTAAAATGCTTTATTTTAGCAAAACAGCACGTTTTGAGTTTTAATCTGCGTTTTAACGCGTAAAACAGCATAAAACGACGAATTTTTTTTTATTCATTTTTATTAATATTGCTTTATTTGAACGATTTTTACGATCTAAAATGCTTGAAAATGCTTATTTTAGCAAAACAGCACGTTTTGAGCTTTAATCTGCGTTTTAACGCGTAAAACAGCATAAAAAAGACGAATTTTTTATTATTCGTTTTTATTAATATTGCGTCTATTTGAACGATTTCAACGATCTAAAATCCTTGAAAATGCTTATTTTAGCAAAACAGCACGTTTTTTAGCTTTAATCCGCGTTTTAACGCGTAAAACAAGCATAAAAACGACGAAATTTTTATTATTCGTTTTTTTAATATTGCGTCTATTTGAACGATTCAACGATCTAAAATGCTTGAAAATGCTTATTTTAGCAAAACAGCACGTTTTGAGTTTAATCTGCGTTTTAACGCGTAAAACAGCATAAAAAAGACGAATTTTTTTTTATTCGTTTTTATTAATATGTTTCTATTTAACGATTTCGGCGATTAAAATTCTTGAAAATGCTTATTTTGAAAAAAAGACGTTTTAGCTTTAATCTGCGTTTTAACGCGTAAACAGCATAAAAAAGACCTTTTTATTTCGTTTTATTTTTATTGCGTCTATTTGAAACGATTTCAACGATCTAAAATGCTTGAAAATGCTTTTTTTAGCAAAACAGACGTTTGAGCTTTTTAAACTGCGTTTTAACGCGTAAAACGCCATAAAACGACGAAATTTTAATTATTCGTTTTTATTAATAATGCTCTATTTGAACGATGTCAACGATCTAAAATGCTTGAAAATGCTTATTTTAAAACAAAAACGGCACGTTTTGATTAATCTGCGTTTTAACGCGTAAAACGCATAAAACGACGAATTTTTACTATTCGTTTTTTTATTATTGTTCTATTTGAACGATTTCAAAATCTAAAATGCTTGAAAATGCTTTTAGCAAAACAGCACGTTTTGAGTTTAATTGCGTTTTAACGCGTAAAAAACATAAAAAAGACGAATTTTTTTATTCGTTTTTTTTTAATATCGCTTCTTTTTGAACATTTAACGATCTAAAATGCTTTAAAATGCTTATTTTAGCAAAACAGCACGTTTTTAGCTTTAATCTGTGTTTTTAAAGCGTAAAACAGCATAAAAACGACGAAATTTTTATTATTCGTTTTTATTTTTATTGCGTCTATTTGAACGATTTCAACGATCTAAAAATGCTTGAAAATGCTTATTTTAGCAAAACAGCACGTTTTGAGTTTTAATCTGCGTTTTAACGCGTAAAACAGCATAAAACGACGAATTTTTATTATTCGTTTTTATTAATATTGCGTCTATTTTGAAGCGATTTCAACGATCTAAAAAAGCTTGAAAATGCTTATTTTAGCAGAACAGCACGTTTTGAGCTTTAATCTGCGTTTTAACGCGTAAAACAGCATAAAAACGACGAAATTTTATTATTCGTTTTTATTAATATTGCGTATATTTGAACGATTTCAACGATCTAAAATGCTTGAAAATGCTTATTTTAGCAAAACAGTACGTTTGAGCTTTTTTTCTGCGTTTTAACGCGTAAAACAGCATAAAAACGACGAAATTTTTATTATTCGTTTTTATTTTTATTGCGTCTATTTGAACGATTTTAACGATCTAAAATGCTTGAAAAAAGCTTATTTTAAGCAAAACAGCACGTTTTGAGCTTTAATCTGCGTTTAACGCGTAAAACAGCATAAAACGACGAATTTTTTATTATTCGTTTTTATTAATATTCTTTTTATTTGAACGATTTCAACGATCTAAAATGCTTGAAAATGCATATTTTAAGCAAAAACAGCACGTTTTGAGCTTTTAATCTGCATTTTAACCCTAAAACAAGCATAAAAACGACGAATTTTTATTATTCGTTTTTATTAATATTGCGTCTATTTGAACGATTTCAACGATCTAAAATGCTTGAAAATGCTTATTTTAGCAAAATGTTAACGTTTTGAGCTTTAATCTGCGTTTAACGCGTAAAACAGCATAAAAACGTACGAATTTTTATTATTCGTTTTTATTATTAGCTTTTATTTGAACGATTTCAACGATCTAAAATGCTTGAAAATGCTTATTTTAGCAAAACAGCACGTTTGAGCTTTTAAACTGCGTTTTAACGCGTAAAACAGCATAAAAACGACGAATTTTTATTATTCGTTTTTATTAATATTGCGTCTATTTTGAACGATTTCAACGATCTAAAATCCTTGAAAATGCTTATTTTAGCAAAACAGCACGTTTTGAGTTTAATCAGCGTTTTAACGCGTAAAACAGCATAAAACGACGAAATTTTTATTATTCGTTTTTATTAATATTGCGTCTATTTGAACGATTCCAACGATCTAAAATGCATGAAAATGCTTATTTTAGCAAAACAGCACGTTTTGAGCTTTAATCTGCGTTTTAACGCGTGAAACAGCATAAAAACGACGAATTTTTTATTATTCGTTTTATTAATATTGCTTCTATTTGAACGATTTCGACGATCTAAAATGCTTGAAAATGCTTATTTTAGAAAACAGCACGATTTGAGCTTTAATCTGCGTTTTAACGCGTAAAACAGCATAAAAACGACGAAATTTTTATTATTCGTTTTTATTTTATTGCGCTATTTGAACGATTTCAACGATCTAAAATGCTTGAAAATGCTTATTTTAGCAAAACAGCACGTTTTGAGCTTTAATCTGCGTTTTAACGCGTAAAACAGCATAAAAACGACGAAATTTTAATTATTCGTTTTTATTAATAATGCGTCTATTTGAACGATTTCAACGATCTAAAATGCTTGAAAATGCTTATTTTAGCAAAACGGCACGTTTGAGATTTAATCTGCGTTTTAACGCGTAAAACAGCATAAAACGACGAATTTTTTACTATTCGTTTTTATTAATATTGCTTCTATTTGAACGATTTCAACGATCTAAAATGCTTTGAAAATGCTTATTTTAGCAAAACAGCACGTTTTAAGCTTTAATCTGCGTTTTAACGCGTAAAACGCTATAAAAACGACGAATTTTTATTATTCGTTTTTATTAATATCGCTTTTATTTGAACGATTTCAACGATCTAAAATGCTTGAAAATGCTTATTTTAGCAAAACAGCACGTTTTGAGCTTTAATCTGCGTTTTAACGCGTAAAACAGCATAAAAAACGACGATATTTTTAATTCGTTTTTATTAATATTGCGTCTATTTGAACGATTTCAACGATCTAAAATGCTTGAAAATGCTTATTTTAGCAAAACAGCACGTTTTATTTAATCTGCGTTTTAACGCGTAAAAAAAGCATAAAACGACGAATTTTTTATTATTCGTTTTTTTTAATATTGTGCTATTTGAACGATTTCAACGATCTAAAATGCTTGAAAATGCTTTTTTTTAGCAAAACAGCACGTTTTTAGTTTTTAAACTGCGTTTTAACGCAAAACAGCATAAAACGACGAATTTTTATTATTCGTTTTTTTTTAACATTGTTCTATTTGAACGATTTCAACGATCTAAAATGCTTGAAAATGCTTATTTTAGCAAAACAGCACGTTTGCAGGCTTTAATCTGCGTTTTAACGTAAAACAGCTTTATAAAACGACCGAATTTTTATTATTCGTTTTAATAATTGCTGCTTCTATTTGAACGATTTCAACGATCCTAAAATGCTTGAAAATGCTTATTTTTAGCAAAACAGCACGTTTGCAGGCTTTTAATCTGCGTTTTAACGCGTAAAACAGCATAAAACGACGAAATTTTTATTATTCGTTTTTATTAATATTGCGTCTATTTGAACGATTTCAACGATCTAAAATGCTTGAAAATGCTTATTTTTAGCAAAACAGCACGTTTGAGCTTTTAATCTGCGTTTTAACGCGTAAAACAGCATAAAACGACGAATTTTTTATTATTCGTTTTTATTAATATCGCTTCTATTTGAACGATTTCCAATAACGATCTAAATCTTGAAAATACTTATTTTAGCAAAACAGCACGTTTTTGAGGCTTTAATCTGCGTTTTAACGCGTAAACAGCAACAAAACGACAGATTTTTGATATTCGTTTTTTATTAATATTGTGTCTATTTGAACGATTTCAACGTCTAAAATGCTTGAAAATGCTTGTTTTTAGCAAAACAGCACGTTTGAGCTTTAATCCTGCGTTTTAACGCGTAAAACAACATAAAACGACGAATTTTATTATTCGTTTTTCTTAACGTGCTTCTATTTGAACGATTTCAACGATCTAAAATGCTTGAAAATGCTTATTTTGGCAAAACAGCACGTTTTGAAGGCTATTCTGCGTTTAACGCGTAAAACAGCATAAAACGACGAAATTTTTATTATTCGTTTTTATTAATAGCCCGTCTATTTGAACTATTTTAACGATCTAAAATGCTTGAAAATGCTTATTTTAGCAAAACAGCACGTTTTGAGCTTTTAATCTGCGTTTTAACGCGTAAAACAGCATAAAAATGACGAATTTTTATTATTAGTTTTTTTATTAATATTGCTTCTATTTAAACGATTTCAACGATCTAAAATGCTTGAAAATGCTTATTTTAGCAAAACAGCACGTTTTTTGAGCTTTAATCTGCGTTTTAACGCGTAAAACAGTAATAACGACAGAAATTTTTATTATTCGTTTTTATTAATATTGCTTCCTATTTGAACGATTTCAACGATCTGAAATGCTTGAAAATGCTTATTTTAGCAAAACAGCAATTTTTGAGAGCTTTTAATCTGCGTTTAAACGTGGCCAAAACAGCATAAAACGACAATTTTTTATTATTCGTTTTTATTAATATTGCGTCTATTTGAACGATTTCAAAAGGATCTAAAATGCTTGAAAATGCTTATTTTAACAAAACAGCACGTTTTTTGAGCTTTAATCAGCGTTTTAGCGCGTAAAACAGCATAAAAACGACGAAATTTTTGTTATTCGTTTTTATTAATATTGCGTCTATTTGAACGATTTCAACGATCTAAAATGCTTGAAAATGCTTATTTTTAATAAAAACAGCGTTTTTGAAGGCTTTTAATCTGCACGTTTTAACGTAACCCAACATAAAAACGACGAATTTTTTTATTATTCGTTTTATTAATATTGCTTCTATTTGAACGATTTCGACGATCTAAAATGGCGAAAATACTTATTTTAGCAGCAAAACAGCAGCGTTTTGAGCTTTTAATCTGCGTTTTTAACGCGTAAAACAGCATAAAAACGTCGAAATTTTATTATTCGTTTTTATTAATATTTGCGTCTATTTGAACGATTTCAACGATCTAAAATGCTTGAAAATGCTTATTTGGCAAAACAGCGGGTTTTGAGCTTTATTCTGCGTTTTTAACGCGTAAAACAGCATAAAAACGACGAAATTTTATTATTCGTTTTTTATTTTTATTGCGTCTATTTGAACAACTTCAACGATCTAAAATGCTTGAAAAGCTTATTTTAGCAAAAACAGCACGTTTTTGAGCTTCAATATGCGTTTTAACGCGTAAAACAGCATAAAACGACGAATTTTTTATTATTCGTTTTTTTATTAATATTGCTTCTATTTGAACGGTTCAACGATATAAAATGCTTGAAAATGCTTATTTTAGCAAAACAGCACGTTTTGAGCTTTAATCTGCGTTTTAACGCGTAAAACAGCATAAACGACGAAATTTTTATTATTCGTTTTATTAATATTGCGTCTATTTGAAAGACGATTTCAGCGATCTGAAGTAGCGAAAATGCTTATTTTAGCAAAAACGGCACGTTTTGAGCTTTTAATCTGCGTTTTAACGCGTAAACAGCATAAAACGACGAATTTTTTATTATTCGTTTTTTATTAATATTGCTTCTATTTGAACGATTTCCAACGATCTAAAATGCTTGAAAATGCTTATTTTTAGCAAAACAGCACGTTTTGAGCTTTAATCTGCGTTTTAACGCGTAAAACAGCATAAAACGACGAAGTTTTTTATTATTCGTTTTTATTAATATTGCGTCTATTTTAACGATTTCAACGATCTAAAATGTTTGAAAATGCTTATTTTTAGCAAAACAGCACGTTTTGAGCTTTATTCTGCGTTTTTAACGCGTAAAACAGCGTAAAACGACGGAAATTTTTATTATTCGTTTTTTATTAATATTGCGTCTATTTGAACGATTTCAACGATCTAAAGGCTTGAAAATGCTTATTTTTAGCAAAACAGCACGTTTTGAGCTTTTAATCTGCGTTTTAACGCGTAAAACAGCATAAAATGACGATTTTTTATTATTCGTTTTTTTATTAATATTGCTTCTATTTCCAAACGATTTCAGCCATCTAAAATGCTTGAAAATGCTTACATTTTAGCAAAACAGCACGTTTTGAGCTTTTAATCTGCGTTTTTAACGCGTAAAACAGCTTTAAAATGACGAATTTTTTGTTATTCGTTTTTATTAATATTGCTTTTATTTAAACGATTTCAACGATCTAAAACGGCAAAAATGCTTATTTTAGCAAAAACAGCGTTTTGACTTTTAATCTGCGTTTTTAACGCGTAAAACAGCATAAAAACGACGAATTTTTATTATTCGTTTTTATTAATATTGTGTCTGTTGAACGATTTCAACGATCTAAAATGCTTGAAAATGTAGCGTTTTTAGCAAAAACAGCACGTTTTGAGCTTTAATCTGCGTTTTAACGCGTAAAACAGCATAAAACGACGAATTTTTATTATTCGTTTTTCTTAACATTGCTTCTATTTGAACGATTTTCAGCGATCTAAAATGCTTGAAAATGCTTATTTTAGCAAAAACAGCACGTTTTTGAGCTTTATTCTGCGTTTTAACGGTAAAAACAGCATAAAAAAGACTTTTTTTTATTCGTTTTTATTAATTTCTTTTTTGAACGATTTCAACATCTAAAATGCTTTAAAATGCTTATTTTAGCAAAACAGCACGTTTTGAGTTTTTAAACTGCGTTTTAACGCAAAAAAAGCATAAAAACGACGAAATTTTTTTTATTCGTTTTTTTTAAATTAAAAAACTTCTATTTAAAACGATTTCAACGATTTTAAAATGCTTGAAAATGCTTATTTTAGCAAAACAGCACGTTTTGAGCTTTAATCTGCGTTTTAACGCGTAAAACAGCTAAAACGACGAAATTTTTATTATTCGTTTTTATTAATATTGTTTATTTGAACGATTTCAACGATCTAAAATGCTTGAAAATGCTTATTTTAGCAAAACAGCAATTTTGAGCTTTAATCTGCGTTTAAACGTGTAAACAGCATAAAAAAGACGAATTTTTATTATTCGTTTTATTAATATTGCGTCTATTTGAACGATTTCGCGATCTAAATGCTTGAAAATGCTTTTTTTTTAGCAAAACAGCACGTTTTGAGTTTTAATCAGCGTTTTAACGCGTAAAACAGCATAAAAACGACGAAATTTTTATTATTCATTTTTATTAATATTGCGTCTATTTTTAACGATTTCAACGATCTAAAAATGCTTGAAAATGCTTTATTTTAGAAAACAGCACGTTTTGAGCTTTAATCTGCGTTTTAACCCCGTAACCCAGCATAAAAACGACGAATTTTTATTATTCGTTTTTATTAATATTGCTTCTATTTGAACGATTTCGACGATCTAAAAATGCTTGAAAATGCTTATTTTAGCAAAACAGCACGTTTTGAGCTTTAATCTGCGTTTTAACGCGTAAAACAGCATAAAAACGTCGAAATTTTATTATCGCTTTTTATTAATATTGCGTCTATTTGAACGATTTCAACGATCTAAAATGCTTGAAAATGCTTATTTTAGCAAAACAGCAGGTTTTGAGCTTTATTCTGCGTTTTAACGCGTAAAACAGCATAAAACGACGAAATTTTTATTATTCGTTTTTATTTTATTGCGTCTATTTGAACAACTTCAACGATCTAAAATGCTTGAAAAGCTTATTTTAGCAAAACAGCACGTTTTGAGCTTCAATACGTTTAACGCGTAAACGATAAAACGACAAATTTTTATTATTTTTTTAGTAATATTGGCCCATTTAAGATTTCAACATCTAAAATGCTTGAAAAATGCTTATTTTAGCAAAACGTTTTGAGCTTTAATCAGCGTTTTAACGCGTAAAACGATAAAACGACGAAATTTTTATTATTTTTTTTATTAATATTGCGTCTATTTGAACGTTTCAACGACTAAAATGCTTGAAAATGCTTATTTTTGCAAAACAGCGTTTTGAGTTTTAATCTGCTTTTAACGTTAAACAGCATAAAACGACAAATTTTTTATTATTCGTTTTTATTAAATGCTTCATTTGAACGATTTCAAGTTAAATTGTTTTGAAAATGCTTTTTTAGCAAAACAGACGTTTTAGCTTTTAACTGCGTTTTAAGATTAAAACAGCATAAAAACGCGAAATTTTTATTATTCGTTTTTATAATTTGTGTCTATTTGAACGATTTAACGATCTAAAATCTTAAAATTTATTTTTAAAATGCAGTTTTGAGCTTTATTTGCGTTTTAACGCTTAAACGAAATAAAAACAGAAATTTTATTATTCGTTTTTTTTTTGTTCGTCTATTAACGATTTACAACGAATCTAAAATTTGAAAATGCTTATTTACAAACAACGTTTGAGCTTTAATCTGCGTTCAACGCGTAAAACAGCATAAAACGACGAATTTTTATTATTCGTTTCTTATAAAATGCTTCTATTAACGATTTCAACGATCTAAAATGTTGAAAATGCTTATTTTAGCAAACAGTCAGTTTAGTTTAATCTGCGTTTTAACGCGTAAAACAGCATAAAACGACGAATTTTTATTATTCTTTTTATTATTATTGCTTCTATTTGAATGATTTCAACGATCTAAAGTGCTTTGAAAATTTAAGTATTTTAGCAAAACAGCACGTTTTGAGCTGTAATCAGCGTTTTAACGCGTAAAACAGCATTAACGTAAATTTTTATTATTCGATTTTAAAATTTTGGTTTGAACGATTTAACGATTAAAAGATCTGAAAATGCTTTATTTTAGCAAAACAGCATCGTTTTGAGTTTAATCTGCGTTTTAACGCGTAAAACAGCATAAAAACGACGAAATTTTTATTATTCGTTTTTATTAATATTGCGTCTATTTGAACGATTTCAACGATCTAAAATGCTTGAAAATGCTTATTTTAGCAAAACAGCTCGTTTTGAGCTTTAATCTGCGTTTTAAGCGTAAAACAGCATAAAAACGACGAAATTTTTTATTATTCGTTTTTATAAATATTGTCTATTTGAACGATTTCAACGATCTAAAATGCTTGAAAATGCTATTTTAGCAAACAAGGGTTTGATTTTTTTCTGCGTTTTAACGCGTAAAACAGCATAAAACGACGAAATTTTATTATTCGTTTTTATTTTATTGCGTCTATTTGAACGATTTCAACGATCTTAAAATGCTTGAAAAATGCGTTTATTTTAGCATAAAAGCTAGTTTTGAGCTTTTAATTTGCGTTTATAACGCGTAAACAGATTAAACGACGAAATTTTTATTATTCGTTTTATTAATATTGTCTATTTGAACGATCAACTTTTAGTTAATAGCTTTTAGCAAAAAAAAGCACGTTTTGATTTTTAATTGCGTTTATTAAAACAATTAAACGACAATTTTTATTAATCGTTTTTTATTAAAATTGCTTTATTTAAAGATTTCAACGATCTAAATGCTTAAAATGCTTATTTTAAAAACAGCACGTTTTGAGCTTTTAATCTGCGTTTTAACGCGTAAACAGCATAAAAACGACGAATTTTTATTATTCGTTTTTATTAATATTGCATTATTTGAACGATTTTCGATCTAAAATGCTTGAAAATGCTTATTTTAGCAAAACAGTCGTTTTGAGTTTTATTCTGTTTTAACGCGTAAAACAGCATAAAACGCGAAATTTTATTATTCGTTTTATTAATATTGCGTCTATTTGAACGATTTCAACGATCTAAAAATGCTGAAAATGCTTATTTTACAAAACAGCAGGTTTTGAGCTTTATTCTGCGTTTTAACGCATAAAACAGCATAAAACGACGAAATTTTTATTATTCGTTTTTATTTTATGCGTCTATTTGAACGATTTCAACGATCCAAAAATGCTTGAAAATGCTTATTTTAGCAAACAGCACGTTTTGAGCTTTAATCTGCGTTTTAACGCGTAAAACAGCTAAAAAAAGACGAATTTTTATTCGTTTTTATTATATTGCTTCTATTTGAACGATTTCAACGATCTCAAATGCTTGAAAATGCTTATTTAGCAAAACAGCACGTTTTGAGCTTTAATCTGCGTTTAACGCGTAAAACAGCATAAAAACGACGAATTTTTATTATCGTTTTTATTAATATTGCGTCATTTGAACGATTTCAACGATCTAAAATGCTTGAAAATGCTTATTTTAGCAAAACGGCACGTCTTGAGTTTTAATCTGCGTTTTAACGCGTAAAACAGCATAAAACGACGATTTTTTATTATTCGTTTTTTAATATTTGCTTCTATTTAACGATTTCAACCATCTAAAATGCTTGAAAATGCTTATTTTAGCAAACAGCACGTTTTGAGCTTTTAATCTGCGTTTTAACGCGTAAAACAGCATAAAAATGACGAATTTTTATTATTCGTTTTTATTAATATTGCTTTATTTAAACGATTTCAACGATCTAAAAACGCTTAAAAATGCTTTTTTAAACAAAACAGCACGTTTTGAGCTTTTAATCTGCGTTTTAACGCGTAAACACATAAAACGACGAAATTTTTATTATCGTTTTTATTAATATTGCTTCTATTTGAACGATTTCAACGATCTAAAATGCTGCAAATATTTATTTTAGCAAAACAGCACGTTTTGAGCTAAAATCTGCGTTTTAACGCGTAAAACAGCATAAAACGACGAAATTTTTTATTATTCGTTTTTATTAATATTGCGTCTATTTGAACGATTTCAACGATCTAAAATGCTTGAAAAATGCTTATTTTAGAAAAACAGCACGTTTAGAGCTTTTAATCAGCGTTTTAACGCGTAAAACAGCATAAAACGACGAAATTTTTATTATTCGTTTTTATTAATATTGCGTCTATTTGAAACGATTTCAACGATCTGGAAATGCTTGAAATGCTTTATTTTAGCAAAACGGCACGTTTTGAGCTTTAACGCGTTTTAACGCGTAAACAGCATAAAAACGACGAATTTTTTATTATCGTTTTTATTAATATTGCTTATTTGAACGATTTAACGATCTAAAATGCTTGAAAATGCTTATTTTGTAAAACAAGCAGTTTTGAGTTTAATCTGCGTTTAACGCGTAAAACAGCATAAAACGACGAAGTTTTTATATTCGTTTTTATTAATATTGCGCTATTTTAACGATTTCAAACGATCTAAAATGTTTGAAAATGCTTATTTTTAGCAAAACAGCACGTTTTATTTTATTCTGCGTTTTAACGCGTAAAACAGCGTAAAAAACGACAAATTTTATTATTCGTTTTATAATATTGCGTCATTTGAACGATTTCACGTCTAAATGCTTTTGAAAATGCTTATTTTAGCAAAACAGCACGTTTGAGCTTTTAATCTGCGTTTAACGCGTAAACAGCATAAAATGACGATTTTTATTACGTTTTTATTAATATTGTTTATTTAAACGTTTCAACCATCTAAAATGCTTGAAAATCTTATTTTAGCAAAACAGCACGTTTGATTTTAATCTGCGTTTTAACGCGTAAACAGCATAAAAATGACGATTTTTATTATCGTTTTTATTCGTTAAAGCATTTGACTTTAACGTTAAAATAAAACGTTATTTTCTAAACGTTTATTAAGTCGCTTAAAATGCTTAAATATTTAGAAAACAGAATGTTTTTGAGTTTTTAATCTGCGTTTTAACGCGTAAAACAGCTAAAAAACGACATTTTTATTATTCGTTTTATTAATATTGCTCTATTTGAACGATTTCAACGATCTAAATGCTTTGATATATTTATTTTAGCAAAACGCACGTTTTGAGCTTAATCTGCGTTTTAACGCGTAAACAGCATAAAACGACGAGAATTTTTATTATTCGTTTTATTAATATGCGTCTATTTGAACGATTTCAACGATCTAAATGCTTGAAATGCTTATTTTAACAAAACAGCACGTTTTGAGCTTTAATCAGCGTTTAACGCGTAAAAAGCAAAAACGACGAAATTTTTATTATTCGTTTTATTAATATTGCTCTATTTTGAACGATTTCAACGATCTAAAATGCTTGAAAATGCTTATTTTAGCAAAACAGCACGTTTTGAGCTTTAATCTGCGTTTTAACGCGTAAAACAGCATAAAACGACGAAATTTTTATTATTCGTTTTATTAATATTGTTCTATTTGAACGATTTCAACGACCTAAATTGCTTGAAGCTTATTTTAGCAAAACAGCACGTTTTGAGCTTTAATCTGCGTTTTAACGCGTAAAACAGCATAAAACGACGAAATTTTATTATTCGTTTTTATTATATTGCGTCTATTTGAACGATTTCAACGATCTAAAATGCTTTAAAATGCTTATTTTTGCAAAACAGCACGTTTTGAGCTTTAATCGCGTTTAAACGCGTAAAACAGCATAAAAACGACGAATTTATATTATTCGTTTTTATTTTAAGATTGCGTCTATTTGAACGATTTCAACGATCTAAAATGCTTGAAAATGCTTATTTTAGCAAAACAGCACGTTTTGAGCTTTAATCTGCGTTTTAACGCGTAAACAGCATAAAACGACGAAATTTTTATTATTCGTTTTTATTAATATTGCGTCTATTTGAACGATTTCAACGATCTAAAATGCTTGAAAATGCTTATTTTAGCAAAACAGCACGTTTTGAGCTTTAATCTGCGTTTTCACGCGTAAAACAGCATAAAACGACGAATTTTTATTAATCGTTTTTATTAATATTGCTTCTATTTGAACGATTTCAACGATCTAAAATGCTTGAAAATGCTTATTTTAGCAAAACAGCACGTTTTGAGCTTTAATCTGCGTTTTAACGTAAACAGCATAAAACGACGAATTTTTATTATTCGTTTTATTAATATTGCTTCTATTTGAACGATTTCATCGATCTAAAATGCTTGAAAATGCTTATTTTAGCAAAACAGCACGTTTTGAGCTTTATTCTGCGTTTTAACGCGTAAAACAGCATAAAAACGACGAAATTTTTATTATTCGTTTTTATTAATATTGCGTCTATTTGAACGATTTCAACGATCTAAAATGCTTGAAAATGCTTATTTTAGCAAAACAGCAGGTTTTGAGCTTTATTCTGCGTTTTAACGCATAAAACAGCATAAAACGACGAAATTTTTATTATTCGTTTTTATTTTTATTGCGTCTATTTGAACGATTTCAACGATCCAAAATGCTTGAAAATGCTTATTTTAGCAAAACAGCACGTTTTGAGCTTTAATCTGCGTTTTAACGCGTAAACAGCATAAAAACGACGAATTTTTTATTATTCGTTTTTATTAATATTGCTTCTATTTGAACGATTTCAACGATCTCAAATGCTTGAAAATGCTTATTTTAGCAAAACAGCACGTTTTGAGCTTTAATCTGCGTTTTAACGCGTAAAACAGCATAAAAACGACGAAATTTTTATTATTCGTTTTTATTAATATTGCGTCCATTTGAACGATTTCAACGATCTAAAATGCTTGAAAATGCTTATTTTAGCAAAACGGCACGTCTTGAGCTTTAATCTGCGTTTTAACGCGTAAAACAGCATAAAAACGACGATTTTTTATTATTCGTTTTTATTAATATTGCTTCTATTTAACGATTTCAACCATCTAAAATGCTTGAAAATGCTTATTTTAGCAAAACAGCACGTTTTGAGCTTTAATCTGCGTTTTAACGCGTAAAACAGCATAAAATGACGAATTTTTATTATTCGTTTTTATTAATATTGCTTTATTTAAACGATTTCAACGATCTAAAACGCTTAAAATGCTTATTTTAGCAAAACAGCACGTTTTGAGCTTTAATCTGCGTTTTAACGCGTAAAACAGCATAAAAACGACGAAATTTTTATTATTCGTTTTTTATTAATATTGCTTCTATTTGAACGATTTCAACGATCTCAAAATGCTTGACAATATTTATTTTAGCAAAACAGCACGTTTTGAGCTATAATCTGCGTTTTAACGCGTAAAACAGCATAAAACGACGAAATTTTTATTATTCGTTTTTATTTAATATTGCGTCTATTTGAACGATTTCAACGATCTAAAATGCTTGAAAATGCTTATTTTAGCAAAACAGCACGTTTTGAGCTTTAATCAGCGTTTTAACGCGTAAAACAGCATAAAAACGACGAAATTTTTATTATTCGTTTTTATTAATATTGCGTCTATTTGAACGATTTCAACGATCTAAAATGCTTGAAAATGCTTATTTTAGCAAAACAGCACGTTTTGAGCTTTAATCTGCGTTTTAACGCGTAAAACAGCATAAAACGACGAATTTTTATTATTCGTTTTATTATTATTGCTTCTATTTGAATGATTTCAACGATCTAAAGTGCTTGAAAATCGCTTATTTTAGCAAAACAGCACGTTTTGAGCTGTAATCGTTTTAAGCGTAAAAGCAAAAAACGAAATTTTTATTATTCGTTTTTTAATTGCGTCTATTCGAACGATTTCAACGATCTAAAATCTTGAAATGCTTATTTTAGCAAACAGCACGTTTTGAGTTTAATCAGCGTTTAACGCGTAAAACAGCATAAAAGACGAAATTTTATTATTGTTTTATTGTTTTAACGCTATTTAACGATAAACAAATTTAAAAATTTTTATAAAACGCGTTTTGAGTTTTAATCTGCGTTTTAACGCGTAAAACATTAAAAACGACGAAATTTTTATTATTCTTTTATAAATATTGCGTCTATTAACGATTTCAACGACAAAATGCTTGAAAATGCTTATTTTAGCGACACGTTTTCATCTGCGTTTTAACGCGTAAAACAGCATAAAAAAGACGAAATTTTTATTATTCGTTTTTTTAAATTTCGTCTACGCGATTTCAACGATCTAAAATGCTTGAAAATGCTTATTTTAGCAAGCCGTTTTGAGCTTTAATTTGCGTTATAACGCGTAAAACAATTTAAAAAAATTATTTTGTTTTATTAATATTGCGTCTATTTGAAACTTTAACGATCTAAAATGCTTGAAAATGCTTTTTAGCAAAATCACTTTGAGTTTAATCTGCGTTTTCACGCGTAAACAGCATAAAATGCGAATTTTTATTAATCGTTTTTTAAATTCTTCTATTTGAACGGATTTCAAACGAAAAATGCTTAATCTTTTATTAAAACAGCAGTTTTGAGTTTAACGCTTTAACGCTAAAACAGCATAAAAACGACGAATTTTATTATTCGTTTTATTATATGCTTCTATTTCGGAACGATTTCAACGACCAAATGCTTGAAAATGTTTTCTTATTTGCAAAAAGCGTTTAGGTTAATTTGTTTAACGCGTAAACAGCAAAAACGACGAATTTTTATTTGTTTTTATTAAATATCGTCCATTTGAACGTTTCAACGTCTAAAGTTGAAAATCTTATTTTGCAAACGAGCACGTCTTGCTAATCTGTGCTTATTCGCAAAACAGCCGTTTAACCGATTTTATTATTCGTTTTTATTAACATTAAAACGCTATTTAAATTCCGATCTAAAATGCTTGAAAATGCTTATTTTCAAAAGCACGTTTGAGCTTAATCTGCGATTTTAACGCGTAAAACAGCATAAAACGACGAATTTTTTATTATTCGTTTTTATTAATATTGCTTCTATTTGAACGATTTTCAACAATCTAAAATGCTTGAAAATGATTATTTAGCAAAACAGCAGTTTTGAGCTTTAATCTTTTAACGCGTAAAACAGCTTAAAACGATCGAGTTTTATTATTCGTTTTTATTAATATTGCGTCTATTTGAACGATTTCAACGATCTAAAATGCTTAAAATGCTTAGATTTAACACTAATGTTTGAGTTTATCTTATAAGCGAAAACGCATAAAACGACAATTTTTCATTTTCTTTAAATATTAATTTTAAAAAGAAATTTAACTGTTTAATTAATTGTTATTGATTTTAGCAAAACAACGTCTTGAAAATCTGCGTTTTCACGCGTAAAACACTAAAACGACGATTTTTATTTTTTGCATTAAAGCGTCTATTTGAACGATTTCACGATCTAAAATGCTTGAAAATGCTTATTTAGCAAAACAGCACGTGCTTTAATCTGCAAAACGTTTAAGCGTTAATCGCATAAAAAGAATTTTTATTATGTTTTTTATTAATATTGCTTCTTTTGAACGATTTCAACGATCTAAAATGCTTGAAAATGATTATTTTAGCAAAACAGCACGTTTTGAGTTTTAATCTGCGTTTTAACTTAAACGCTTAAAACGCGTAAACGCTATTATTTTTTTTATTGCGTCTTTTTAAATTTGAACTTTCAACGATCTAAAACTTAAAATGTTTTAAAAACAGCAGTTTGAGCTTTAATCTGCGTATTAACGCGTAAAACAGCAAAAACGACGAATTTTTATTATTCGTTTTTATTAATATTTTCTATTTGAACGATTTCAACGATTAAAATGCTAAAATGCTTATTTTAAAAACCCGGGGCTTTAATCTGCGTTTTAACGGTTAAAAGCATAAAACGACGAATTTTTATTATTTTTTATTAATATTGCTTCTATTTAAGTATTTATCGATCTAAAATGCTTGAAAATGCTTATTTTAGCAAAACAGCAGTTTTGAGTTTATTCTGCGTTTTAACGCGTAAAACAGCATAAAAACAGAAATTTTTATTATTCGTTTTTATTAATATTGCGTTATTTGAACGATTTAACGATTCAATCGATCTAAAATGCTTGAAAATGCTTATTTTAGCAAAACAGGGTTTTAGCTTTTATTTTGCGTTTTAACGCGTAAAACAATAAAACGAAAATTTTTATTATTCGTTTTTATTTTATTGCGCCTATTTGAACGATTTCAACGATCTAAAATGCTTGAAAATGCTTATTTTAGCAAAACAGCACGTTTTGAGCTTAATCTGCGTTTTAACGCGTAAAACAGCATAAAAACGACGAATTTTTATTATTCGTTTTTATTAATATTGCGTCTATTTGAACGATTTCAACGATCTAAAATGATTGAAAATGCTATTTTAGCAAACAGACGTTTTGAGTTTAATCAGCGTTTTAACGCGTAAAATGCATAAAAACGTAAATTTTTTATTATTTCTTTTATTAATATTGCGTCTATTTGAACGATTTCAACGATCTAAAATGCTTGAAAATGTTATTTTAGCAAACAGCACGTTTTGAGCTTTAATCTGCGTTTTAACGCGTAAATAGCATAAAAACGACGAATTTTTATTATTTGTTTTTATTAATATTGCTTCTATTTGAACGATTTCAACGACCAAAATTGCTTGAAAATGCTTATTTAGCAAAAACAGCACGTTTTGAGCTTTAATCTGCGTTTAAACGCGTAAACAGCATAAAAACGATGAAATTTTATTATTCGTTTTTATTAATATTGCGTCTATTTCAACGATTTCAACGATCTAAATGCTCGAAAATGTATTTTTGCAAAACAGCACGTTTTGAGTTTTTTATTCTGCGTTTTAACGCGTAAAACAGCGTAAAAACGACGAAATTTTATTATTCGTTTTTATAATTATTGTTCTATTTAATGCATTTCAACGATCTAAAATGCTTGAAAATGCTTATTTTAGCAAAAGCACGTTTTGAGCTGTAATCTGCGTTTTAACGGAAAACAGCATAAAAACGACGAATTTTTTTATTCGTTTATTAATATTGCATCTATTTGAACGATTTCAACGATCGTAAAAGCTTGAAAATGCTTTATTTTAGCAAAACAGCAGTTTTGAGTTTTAATCTCGTTTTAACGCGTAAAACAGCATAAAAACGACAATTTTTATTATTCGTTTTTTTAATTGCTTTATTTGAACGATTTCAACGATCTAAAATGCTTTGAAATCTTATTTTGCAAACAGCACGTTTTGAGTTTAATCTGCGTTTTAACGCGTAAAACAGCATAAAAACGACGAATTTTTAATTCGTTTTTTTAATATTGCTTATTTCAACGATTTCAACGATCTAAAATGCTTGAAAATGCTTATTTTAGCAAAACAGCAAATTTTGAGTTTTTAATAGCGTTTTAACGCGTAAAACAGCATTAAAACGACGAATTTTTATTATTCGTTTTATTAATATTGCGTCTATTTGAACGATTTCAAAGATCTTAAAATGCTTGAAAATGCTTTATTTTAGCAAAACAGCACGTTTTGAGCTTTAATCAGCGTTTTAACGGAAAACAGCATAAAAACGACGAAATTTTTTATTATTCGTTTTTATTAATATGTCGTCTATTTGAACGATTTCAACGATCTAAAATGCCTTTAAAAATGCTTATTTTAGCAAAACAGCACTTTTGAGTTTTTAAACTGCGTTTTAACGCGTAAAAACAGCATAAAACGACGAATTTTTTTATTATTCGTTTTATTAATATTGCTCTATTTGAACGATTTCAACGATCTAAAATGCTTAAAATGCTTATTTTAGCAAAACAGCACGTTTTGAGCTTTAATCGCGTTTAACGCGTAAAACAGCATAAAACGACGAATTTTTTATTATTCGTTTTTAATATGCGCTATTTGAACTGATTTCAACGATCTGAAATGCTTGAAAATGCTTATTTTAGCAAAACAGCACGTTTTGAGCTTTAATCTGCGTTTTAACGCGTAAAACAGCATAAAACGACGAAATTTTTATTATTCGTTTTTATTAATATTGCGCATTTGAACGATTTCAACGATTTAAATGCATGAAAATGTTTTTTTTAACAAAAACACGTTTTGAGTTTTAATCTGCGTTTTACGTAAAACAGCATAAAACGACGAATTTTTTTTTATTCGTTTTATTATTTTCTATTTGAACGATTTCCCCAAAGATCTAAAATGTTGAAAATGCTTATTTTCCAAAAAAACCCTTTTAGTTTTAATCTGCGTTTTTAAAGCGTAAAACAGCAAAAAAACGACGAAATTTTTTTTATTCGTTTTTATTAATATTGGTCTATTTGAACGGTTTCAACGATCTAAAATGCTTGAAAATGCTTATTTTAAAAACAGCACGTTTTGAGTTTTTGAACGCGTTTTAACGCGTAAAAGCATAAAAACGCGAAATTTTTATTATTCCGTTTTTTTAATATGCGTCTATTTGAACGATTTCAACGACAAAATGTAAAAATGCTTATTTTAAAGGCCAAAAAGTTTTAGTTTTAACGGTTTTAGGGAAAACAGCATAAAAACGACGAATTTTTTAATTCGTTTTTATTAATATTGCTTCTATTTGAACGATTTCAACGATCTAATGCTTGAAAATGCTTATTTTAGCAAAACAGACGTTTTGACTTTAATCTGCGTTTTAACGCGTAAACAGCATAAAAACGACGAAATCTTTTATTATTCTGTTTTATTAATATCGATTTGAACGATTTCAACGATCTAAAATGCTTGAAAATGCTTATTTAGCAAAACGTTTTGATTTAATCTGGTTTAGTAAAACAGCAAAAAAGACGAATTTTTTATTATTCGTTTTTATAATATTGCGTCATTTGAACGATTTCAACGATCTAAAATGCTTGAAAATGTTATTTTAGCAAAAAACGTTTTGAGTTTAATTGCTTTTAACGCGTAAAACAGCAAAAAGACGATTTTATTATTATTCGCTTTTTATATTGCGTCTATTTGAACGATTTCAACGATCTAAAATGTTAAAATGTTATTTTAGCAAAACAGCAGTTTTGAGTTTTAATCTGCGTTTTAACGCGTAAAACAGCATAAAATAACGAATTTTTATTATTCGTTTTATTAATATTGCTTCTATTTGAACGATTTCAACGATCAAAATGCTTGAAAATGCTTATTTTAGCAAAAACAGCACGTTTTGAGTTTAATCTGCGTTTTAACGCGTAAAACAGCATAAAACGACGAAATTTTTATTATTCGTTTTTATATTATACATTTTTGAACGATTTCAACGATCTAAAATGCTTGAAAATGCTTATTTTAGCAAAACAGCACGTTTTGAGCTTTATTCTGCTTTTAACGCGTAAAACAGCATAAAAACGACGAAATTTTTATTATTTTTTATTAATATTGCGTCTATTTGAACGATTTCAACGATCAAAATGCTTGAAAAATCTTATTTTATACAAACAGCACTTTTAGTTTAATCTGCGTTTTAACGCGTTAAACAGCATAAAAACGACGAAATTTTTATTATTCGTTTTTATTAATATTGCGTCTATTTGAACGATTTCAACGCTCTAAAATGCTTGAAAATGCTATTTTAGCAAAACAGCACGTTTTGAGCTTTTTTTGCGTTTTAACGCGTAAACATAAAACGACGAAAATTTTATTATTCGTTTTTATTAATTTGCTTCTAGTTGAACGATTTCAACGATCTAAAATGCTTGAAAATGCTTATTTTAGCAAAACAGCACGTTTTGTGCTTTAATCTGCGTTTTAACGCGTAAAACACATAAAACGACGAATTCTTATTATTCGTTTTTATTAATATTGCTTCTATTTGAACGATTTCTAACGATCTAAAATGCTTATTTTAGCAAAACAGCACGTTTTGAGTTTAATCTGCGTTTTTACGCGTAAAACAGCATATAAAACGACGCAATTTTTATTATACGTTTTCTTAATATTACTTCTATTTGAACTATTTCAACGATCTAAATGCTTGAAAATGCTTATTTTAGCAAAACAGCATCGTTTTGAGCTTTTAATCTGCGTTTTAACGCGTAAAACAGCATAAAACGACGAATTTTTATTATTCGTTTTTATTAATATTGCGTCTATTTGAACGATTTCAACGATCTAAAATGCTTGAAACGCTTATTTTAGCAAAACAGCATTGATTAATCTGCGTTTTAACGTAAAACTAGCATAAAACACGAAATTTTATTATTCATTTTTATTAATTGCGTCTATTTATGATTTCAACGATTAAATGCTTAAATCTGATTTTAAAATAAAAGCAGAATGACTTATTTTGCTTTTAAAGCGTAAAACATTAAAACGCGAATTTTTTTATTCGTTAAAATTAAATATGAATTTTTAACGTTTTTTAACGATCTAAAATTTAAAAATTTCAGTCAAAAACAGAAATTTTATTTTTAATTGCGGTTTTAACGTTAAACGCATTAAAACGACGAAATGCTATTATTACGATTTTTTTATTCTTTATTTAACGATTTCATTAAGAAGCATTAAAGATCTTTTTTGTTAAAATGCCTATTTTGAGTAAGACGTTTATTTAAGCTTAACCTAAAACAGCATTAAAACGACGAATTTTTATTATTGTTTTTATTAATATTGCTTCTATTTGAACGATTTCAACGATTAAAATCTTGAAATTATTTTAGCAAAACAGCAGTTTTGAGCTTTTAATCTGCGTTTTAACGCGTAAAACAGCATAAAACGACGAATTTTTATTATTCGTTTTTATTAATTTGCGTCAATTTAACGATCTAACATTAAAATGCTTGAAAATGTTATTTTAGCAAAACAATCGTTTAGTTTAACTCGTTTTAACGCGTAAAAAGCATAAAAACGACGAATTTTTATTATTCGTTTTTATTAATTGCTTTTTTGAACGATTTCAACGATCTAAAATGCTTGAAAATCTTATTTTAGCAAAACAGCACGTTTTGAGCTTTAATCTGCGTTTTAACGCGTAAAAAGCATAAAAAACGAAATTTTTATTATTTTTTTATTAATATTGCTTCTATTTGACAGATTTCAACGATCTAAATCTTGAAAATGCTTATTTTAGCAAAAACACGTTTTGATTTAATCTGCGTTTTAACGCGTAAAACAGCATAAAAACGAATTTTTATTATTCGTTTTTTATTAATTTGCTTTTATTTGAACGATTTCAAGATCTAAAATGCTTGAAAATGTTATTTTAGCAAAAACAGCACGTTTTGAGCTTTAATCTGCGTTTTAACGCGTAAAACAGCATAAAAACGACGAAATTTTTTATTATTCGTTTTATTAATATTGCGTCTATTTGAACGATTTCAACGATCTAAAATGCTTGAAAATGCTTATTTCAGCAAAACAGCACGTTTTGAGCTTTTAATCTGCGTTTTAACGCGTAAAACAGCATAAAAACGACGAATTTTTATTATTCGTTTTTATTAATATTGCTTCTATTTGAACGATTTCAACGATCTAAAATGCTTGAAAATGCTTATTTTAGCAAAACAGCACGTTTTGAGCTTAATCTGCGTTTTAACGCGTAAAACAGCATAAAAACGACGAATTTTTATTATTCGTTTTTTATAATATTGCTTCTATTTGAACGATTTCAACGATCTAAAATGCTTGAAAATGCTTATTTTAGCAAAACAGCACGTTTTGAGCTTTTAATCTGCGTTTTAACGCGTAAAACAGCATAAAAACGACGAATTTTTATTATTCGTTTTTATTAATATTGCGTCAATTTGAACGATTTCAACGATCTAAAATGCTTGAAAATGCTTATTTTAGCAAAACAGCACGTTTTGAGCTTTAATCAGCGTTTTAACGCGTAAAACAGCATAAAAACGACGAAATTTTATTATTCGTTTTTATTAATATTGCATCTATTTGAACGATTTCAACGCTCTAAAATGCTTGAAAATGCTTATTTTAGCAAAACAGCACGTTTTGAGTTTTAATCTGCGTTTTAACGCGTAAAACAGCATAAAACGACGAATTTTTTATTTGTTTTTTTATTAATATTGCTTCTATTTGAACGATTTCAACGATCTAAAAATGCTTGAAAATGCTTATTTTAGCAAAACAACACTTTTTAGTTTTAATCTTTTTAACGCAAAAAAACATAAAAAAACGAAAATTTTTTTTTTCGTTTTTTTTAAAATTCTTATTTGAACGATTTCAACGATCTTTTAAAAAAAAGCTTATTTTTCAAAAAGCACGTTTGAGCTTTTCCGCGTTTTAAAGGGCAAAAAAAAAAAAAATTTTTTTTTTTTTTATTTTTTGGTTATTTAACGTTTAAATCTAAAATGCTTTTAAAAGCTTTTTTAGCAAAACAGCCCAGCTTTTTGGGTTTTTTTGGGGAAAAAAATTTTTTTCCCTTTTTATTATTGTTTTTTTTAAATTTTTTTTTTAAATTTAACATTAAAAAAAAATTGAAAAAACTTTTTTAACAAAACAGCAGGGGTTTTAAATTCGTTTTTTTAAAAAAAAAATAAAAAAAAAAGAAATTTTTTTTCGATTAAATTGGCTTTTAAGATTTAAGCAAAAAAACTTAAAATTTTTTTGGAAAAACAACGGATTTTAAAAACGTTTTAAAAAAAAAAAAGACGAAAATTTTTTTTTTTTTTTTTTTATTAAATTTCTTTTTGCACAACGATTTAAAAATTTTTAAAAACTTAAGCAAAAACAGATTTTACTTTTTTTTTTAAGCGTAAAAACAAAAACGACAATTTTTAATTCTTTTTAAAAGCTTTATTTTAAGTTTGTTAAAACCTTTTAAAAGCTTTTTTTTAAAAAACCCTTTTTATTTTAAATTTCTTTTAAGGAAAACAAAAAACGACAAATTTTTAATTGTTTTTAAAACCCCCTTTTAACGTTTTAACGCTAAAAGCTTTAAAAGCATTTTAAAAACCCTTTTTTTTATTTGCGTTTTAAAGGTCAGCATAAAAAGGAAATTTTTTTTTTCATTTTTTGGCTTTTAAGGTTTAACGCTAAAAAGCGAAAAGCTTTTTTAAAAAAACCCTTTTTTTTAATTGCTTTTTTTCGGTAAAAAAAATTAAAAAGAAATTTTTTAACGTTTTTTTTTTAAATTTTTTATTTTAACGATTTAACGCAAAAAATTTTTTAAAAACTTTTTTAAAAAAAGCCCTTTTATTTAACGTTTAACAAAAAGCAAAAAAGCAAAATTTTTTTTTTTTCGTTTTTTATTAATATCGCTTCTATTTGAAAACGATTTCAACGATCTAAAATGCGTGAAATGCATTTTAGCAAAAACAGGCATAAAAACGACGAATTTTTATTATTCGTTTTTATTAATATTGCGTCTATTTGAACGATTTCAACGATCTTAAAATGCTTTGAAAATGTAAGCTATTTTAGCAAACAGCACGTTTGTTTAATCTGCGTTTAACGCGTAAAACAGCATAAAACGACGAATTTTTTATTATTCGTTTTTCTTTAACATTGCTCTATTTGAACGATTTCAACGACCTAAAATGCTTTGAAAAATGTTTATTTTAGCAAAAACAGCACGTTTTGAGCTTTAATCTGCGTTTTAACGCGTAAAACAGCATAAAAAACGACAGATTTTTATAATACCCGTTTTTATTAATATTGCTTATTTGAACGATTTCAACGATCTAAAATGCTTGAAAAATGCTTTATTTTGGCAAAACAGCACGTTTTGAGCTTTAATCTGCGTTCTAACGCGTAAAACAGCATAAAAACGACAGATTTTATAATTGCTTTTATTAATATTGCTTTTATTTGAACGATTTCAACGATCTAAAATGCTAGAAAATGCTTTATTTTAGCAAAACAGCACGTTTTGAGCTTTAATCTGCGTTTTAACGCGTAAAACAGCATAAAACGACGAAATTTTTATGATTCGTTTTTATTACTATTGCGTCTATTTTGAACGATTTCAACGATCTAAAAATGCTTGAAAATGCTTATTTTGCCAAAACAGCACGTTTTGAGCTTTAATCAGCGTTTTAACGCGTAAAACAGCATAAAAACGACGAAATTTTTATTATTCGTTTTTATTAATATTGCGTCTATTTGAACGATTTCAACGATCTAAAATGCTTTGAAAATGCTTATTTTAGCAAAAACAGCAAGCACGTTTTGAGTTTAATCGCGTTTTAACGCGTAAAACAGCATAAAACGACGAATTTTATTAATAGTTTTGTATTTGAACGATTTCAACGATCTAAAAATGCTTGAAAAATGCTTATTTTAGCAAAACAGCACGTTTTAGTTTAATCTGCGCGTTTTAACGCGTAAAAAACAGCATAAAACGACGAAATTTTTATTATTCGTTTTTATTAATATTGCGTCTATTTGAACGATTTCAACGATCTAAAATGCTTGAAAATGCTTATTTTGCAAAACAGCAATGATTTGAGCATTATTCTGCGTTTTAACGGGCGTAAAACAGCATAAAAACGACGAAATTTTTATTATTCGTTTTTTATTTTTATTGCGTCTATTTGAACGATTTCAACGATCTAAAAATGCTTGAAAATGCTTATTTTAGCAAAACAGCACGTTTTGAGCTTTAATCTGCGTTTTAACGCGTAAAACAGCATAAAAAACGACGAATTTTATTATTCTGTTTTATTAATATTGCTTTATTTGAACGATTTCAACGATCTAAAATGCTTTGAAAAATGCTTATTTTAGCAAAACAGCACGTTTTGAGTTTTTAATCTGCGTTTTAACGCGTAAACAGCATAAAAAACGACGAAATTTTTATTATTCGTTTTTATTAATATTGCGTCTATTTGAACGATTTCAACGATCTAAAATGCTTTGAAAAATGTTTATTTTAGCAAAACAGCACGTTTTGAGTTTTTAATCAGCGTTTTAACGCGTAAAACAGCATAAAACGACGAAATTTTATTATTCGTTTTATTAATATTGCGGTCTATTTTGAACGATTTCAACGATCTAAAATGCTTGAAAATGCTTATTTTAGCAAAAACAGCATCGTTTTGAGTTTTAATCTGCGTTTTAACGCGTAAAACAGCATAAAAACGACGAATTTTTATTATTCGTTTTATTAATATTGCTTCTATTTTAAACGATTTCAACGATCTAAAATGCTTGAAAATGCTTATTTTAGCGCAAACAGCACGTTTTAGCTTTAATCTGCGTTTTAACGCGTAAAACAGCATAAAACGACGAAATTTTTATTATTCGTTTTATTAATATTGCGTCTATTTGAACGATTTTAACGATCTAAAATGTTTGAAAATGCTTATTTTTGCAAAACAGCACGATTTTGAGCTTTTATTCCTGCGTTTTAACGCGTAAAACAGCATAAAAACGACGAAATTTTTATTATTCGTTTTTATTTTATTGCGTCTATTTGAACGATTTCAACGATTCAAAATGCTTGAAAATGCTTATTTTGTGCGCAAAACAGCACGTTTTGAGCTTTAATCTGCGTTTTAACGCGTAAAACAGCATAAAAACGACGAATTTTTTATTATTCGTTTTTATTAATATTGCTTTTTATTTGAACGGATTTCAACGATCTGAAATGCTTGAAAATGCTTATTTTAGCAAAAACAGCACGCGTTTTGAGTTTTAATCTGTGTTTTAACGCGTAAACAGCATGTAAAACGACGAAATTTTATTATTCGTTTTTATTAATATTGCGCTCATTTGAACGATTTCAACGATCTAAAATGCTTGAAAATGCTTATTTTAGCAAAAGAGCACGTTTTGAGCTTTTAATCAACGTTTTAGCGTAAACAGCATAAAAACGACGATTTTTTTATTATTCGTTTTTTATTAATATTGCTTCTATTTGAACGATTTCAACGATCTAAAATGCTTGAAAATGCTTATTTTAGCAGAACAGCACGTTTTGTTTTCAACGTTTTAACGCGTAAAAACAGCATAAAAACGACGAAATTTTATTATTCGTTTTACTCATTATTGCGTATATTTGAACGTGATTTCAACGATCTAAAACGCTTTCGAAAATGCTTTATTTTAAAACAGCAACGTTTTGAGCTTTAATCTGCGTTTTAACGCGTAAAACAGCATAAAAACGACGAAATTTTTATTATTCGTTTTTATTAATATTGCTTCTATTTTGAACGATTTCAACGATCTAAAATGCTTGAAAAATGCTTATTTTACAAAACAGCACGTTTTGAGCTTTAATCTGCTTTAACGCGTAAAAACAGCATAAAAACGACGAATTTTTATTATTCGTTTTTTTTATTAATACTGTTTTATTTGAACGATTTCAACCATCTAAAATGCTTTGAAAATGCTTTATTTTAGCAAAACAGCACGTTTTGAGCTTTAATCTGCGTTTTAACGCGTAAAACAGCATGTAAAAACGACGAATTTTTTATTATTCGTTTTTATTAATATCGCTTCTATTTGAACGATTAACGATCTAAAAATGCTTGAAAATGCTTATTTCAGTAAAACAGCATAAAAAAACGACGAATTTTATTATTCGTTTTTTATTAATATTGCGTCTATTTGAACGATTTCCAACGATCTAAAATGCTTGAAAATGCTTATTTTAGCAAAACAGCACGTTTTGAGCTTTAATCTGCGTTTTAACGCGGCGTAAACAGCATAAAAACGTGACGAATTTTTTATTCCGTTTTTTCTTAACATTGCTTCTATTTGACGATTTCAACGACCTAAAATGCTTGAAAAATGTTTATTTTGTATAAAACAGCACGTTTTGAGTTTTAATCAGCGTTTTAACGCAAAACAGCATAAAACGACGAAATTTTTGTATTATTCGTTTTTTATTAATATTGCGTCTATTTGAACGATTTCAACGTGATCTAAAATGCTTGAAAATGTTATTTTAGCAAAACAAAATGTTTTGAGCTTTAATCTGCGTTTCTTTTACCCGCGTAAAAACAAGTATAAAAAACGACGAAATTTTTATGATTCGTTTTTATTAATATTGCGTCTGGTTTGAACGATTTCGAACCATCTTAAAATGCTTGAAAATGCCAATATTTTAGCAAAAACAGCACGTTTTGAGCTTTAATCAGCGTTTAACGCGTAAAACAGCATAAAACGACGAAATTTTATTACTCCGTTTTTATTAATATTGCGTCTATTTGAACGTGATTTCAACGATCTAAAATGCTTGAAAATGCTTATTAGCAAAACAGCACGTTTGAGCTTTAATCTGCGTTTTAACGCGTAAAACAGCATAAAACGACGAATTTTTTATTATTCGTTTTTTATTAATATTGCTTCTATTTGAACGATTTCAACGATCTAAAATGCTTGAAAATGCTTATTTTAGCAAAACAGCACGTTTTAAGTTTTAATCTGCGTTTTAACGCGTAAAACAGCATAAAAACGACGAAATTTTTATTATTCGTTTTTATTACTTATTGCGTCTATTTTGAACGATTTCAACGATCTAAAATGCTTGAAATGCTTATTTTTTGCAAAACAGCACGATTTGAGCATTATCTGCGTTTTAACGCGTAAAACAGCATAAAAACGACGAAATTTTTATTATTCGTTTTTATTTTTATTGCGTCTATTTGAACGATTTCAACGATCTTAAAATGCTTGAAAATGCTTATTTTAGCAAAACAGCACGTTTTGAGCTTTTAATCTGCGTTTTAACGCGTAAAACAGCATAAAACGACGAATTTTTATTATTCGTTTTTATTAATATTGCTTCTATTTGAACGATTTCAACGATCTAAAATGCTTGAAAATGCTTATTTTAGCAAAACAGCACGTTTTAGCTTTAATCTGCGTTTTAACGCGTAAAAACAGCATAAAAACGACGAATTTTTATTATTCGTTTTTATTAATATTGCGTCTATTTGAACGATTTTAACGATCTAAAATGCTTGAAAATGCTTATTTTGCAAAACAGCACGATTTGAGCTTTATTCTGCGTTTTAACGCGTAAAACAGCATAAAACGACGAAATTTTATTATTCAAAATTGCGTATATTTTTAACGGGTTTCAAATCTAAAAATTTTAAAATGCTTTTTTTTAGCGCGCCCGTTTTGAGTTTTTTCCTGCCTTTAAGCGTAAAAAAGCATAAAAAAGACGAAATTTTTTTTTATTCGTTTTTTTTAATATTGGCCCCCTTTTTTCGATTTCAACGATTTTAAAATGCTTTTAAAATGCCTTTTTTTTAAAACAAAAAAGCACGTTTTTTAAAACTTTAGTCTGCGTTTTTAAAGCAAAAAAAGAAAAAAAAACGACGAATTTTTTTTTATTCGTTTTATTAATATTGTTTCCCCTTTTTAAAAGATTTCAACGATCTAAAATGCTTGAAAATGCTTATTTTAGCAAAAAAGCACGTTTTAAAACTTTTTAAACTACGTTTTAACGCGAAAAAAGCATAAAAAAAGACGAAATTTTTATTATTCGTTTTAATTAATATTGCCTAGGGAAAGATTTAAAAGATCTAAAAAAAGCTTGAAAAAGCTTATTTTGAAAAAAACAGCACGTTTTGAGCTTTTAACGGGGGTTTTTAAAGCGTAAAAAAGCATAAAAAAAGACGAATTTTTTTTTTATTCCCTTTTTTAAAATTGCGTATATTTTTAAACCCATTTCAACGATCAAAATGCCGGGAAAAAGCTTATTTTAAACAAAACAGCACGTTTTGGGGTTTTAAAACAGCGTTTTAACGCGAAAAAAAGCATAAAAAAAGACGAAATTTTTTTTTCGTTTTTTTTAATATTGCGGGGCCCCCTTTTAACGATTTAACGGCCCAAAATTTCTTGAAAATGCTTATTTTAGCAAAACAGCACGTTTTGAGTTTTTAAACTGCGTTTTTAAAGCGTAAAAAAAAGGGATCGACAAATTTTTTTTTAAATTTGTTTTTTTTTAATAGCTTTTATTTGAACATTTCAACGGGTCTAAAAAAGCTTTGAAAATGCTTTTTTAAAACAAAAACCACGTTTTTTAGTTTTAACCCCCGTTTTAACGCGAAAAAAAGCAAAGTGCCCACGAAATTTTTATTATTCGTTTTTATTAAATTGGGGTATATTTGAAAAGATTTCCCAAAGATTTTAAAAATGCTTTTTAAAAATGTTATTTTAGCAAAACAGCACGGTTTTTTAGCTTTAATCTGCGTTTTTAAAGCAAAAAAAGCATTGGGCGAATTTTTAATTTTTCGTTTTATTAAAAGTTTTTATTTAAACGATTTCAACGATCAAAAGCTTGGGAAAAAGTTTTTTTTTAAAAAAACAGCACGTTTTTTAGCTTTAATCTGCGTTTTTAAAGCGTAAAAAAAGCATAAAACGGGCGAAATTTTTTTTATTCGTTTTTATTAATATTGCTTCTATTTGAACGATTTCAACGATCTAAAATGTGTAAAATGCTTTTTTTTTAAACAAAACAGCAAGTTTTTAGTTTTAATCCGCGTTTTAACGCGTAAAAAAAGCATAAAAAAGACGAAATTTTTCGTTTTTATTAATATTGCGTCTATTTGAACGATTTCAACGATCTAAAAAGCTTGGGCTTATTTTAGCAAAACAGCACGTTTTGAGTTTTTAAACAGCGTTTTTTAAAGCGAAAACAGCATAAAAAACGACGAAATTTTTTTTATTCGTTTTTTTAATATTGCTTCTATTTGAACGATTTCAACGGGTCTAAAATGCTTTTAAAATGCTTATTTTAAAAAAAAAACAGCACGTTTTGAGCTTTAATCTGCGTTTTAACGCGTAAAACAAAACATAAAAAAAGACGAATTTTTTTTTTTATTTGTTTTTTTTTAAAAATTGTTTATTTAAACGATTTCAACGATCTAAAATGCTTGAAAAAAGCTTTTTTTAACAAAAAGAAGTTTTGGTTTTTAACTTGGGGTTTTTAAAGCGTAAAAAAAGCATAAAAACGACGAAATTTTTATTATTCGTTTTTTTTTAATATTGCGTCTTTTTTGAACGATTTCCCCAAAGATCTAAAATGCTTGAAAATGCTTATTTTTAAAAAACAGCACGTTTTGAGTTTTTTCCCCGCTTTTTAAAGCAAAAAAGCATAAAAACACGAATTTTTTTTTTATTGTTTTTTAATATTGCTTTTTTTTGCCCCATTACAACGATCTAAAATGCTTTTAAAACTTATTTTAGCAAAACAGCACGTTTTGAGTTTTTAACGCGTTTTTTGCAAAAAAGCAAAAAAAGACGAATTTTTTTTTTATTCGTTTTTTTTTAATATCGTTTATTTGAACCATTTCAACGATCTGAAAAAGCTTGAAAAAAGCTTTTTTTTTAAACAAAACAGCAAGTTTTGAGTTTTAATCTGCGTTTTAACCCTAAAAAAGCATAAAAAAAGACGAATTTTTTTTTATTGGTTTTTATTAATTTTTGCATCTATTTGAACGATTTCAACTATCTAAAAAAGCCGTTTTTTTTTGCAAAAAAAGCAGTTTTGAGTTTTTAAACTGCGTTTTAACGCGTAAAACAGCTTAAAAAAAGACGAATTTTTTTATTATTCCCTTTTTTTAACATTCTTCTATTTGAACGGGTTTCAACGATCTAAAATGCTTGAAAATGTTTTTTTTAGCAAAAAAAGCACGTTTTGAGCTTTATTCTGCGTTTTAACGCGTAAAAAGATTTAAAAAGACGAAATTTTTATTATTGTTTTTTTTTAATTTGCGTCTATTTGAACGATTTTTTAAAGACCTAAAAAAGCTTGAAAAAAGCCGGGAAAACAGCACGTTTTGAGTTTAATCTGCGTTTTTAAAGCGTAAAAAAAGTTTTTTTAATATTGCTTCTATTTTTAACGATTTTAACGATCTAAAAACTTGAAAATGCTTTTTTTTAGCAAAAAAAAGAATTTTGGGGTTTTTCTGCGTTTTAACCCTAAACAGCCTAAAAAAGACGAATTTTTTTTTTATTCGTTTTTATTAATATTGCGTCTTATTTCCCAACGTTTTTCTAAAAAAGTTGAAAATGCTTTTTTTTTAAAACAAAACAAAACACGTTTTTTAGTTTTAATCTGCGTTTTAACGCGTAAAACAGCATAAAAAAGACGAAATTTTTATTATTGGTTTTTTTTAATATTGCATCTATTTGAACATTTAACCATCTAAAAAAGCTTGAAAATGCCCCATTTTTGCAAAACAGCACGTTTTGAGCTTTATTCTGCGTTTTAACGCGTAAAAAAGCATAAAAAAAGACGAAATTTTTTTTATTCGTTTTTTTTTTAAATTGCTTTCTATTTGGGAAAGATTTCAACGATTAAAATGCTTGAAAAAAGCTTATTTTAGCAAAAAAGCACGTTTTTTATTCTGCGTTTTAACGCGTAAAACAGCATAAAAACGACAAATTTTTATTATTCGTTTTTTTTAATATTGCGGGCTATTTGAACGATTTTAACGACCTAAAATGCTTTTAAAAAGTTATTTTTGCAAAAAAGCACGTTTTGGAAGGTTTTTTAAAAAAAAAGACGAATTTTTTTTTTATTAGTTTTTTAATTTTTGTTTTATTTTTAAAAAGATTTCAAACGATCTAAAAAGCTTGAAAATGTTTTTTTTTTAGCAAAACAGCACGTTTTTAGTTTTTAAATTGCGTTTTAAGGGGTACAACAGTTTTTTTTTAATATTGTTTTTATTTAACGATTTCAACGATCTAAAATGTTTTAAAATGCTTATTTTTAAAACAAAACAGCAATTTTTGAGCTTTAATCTGCGTTTTAACGCGTAAAACAGCATAAAAAAGACGAATTTTTTATTATTCGTTTTTAAATTTAAAATTGCTTCAATTTAAACGATTTCAACGATCTAAAATGCTTGAAAATGCTTATTTTAGCAAAACAGCACGTTTTGAGCTTTAATCTGCGTTTTAACGCGTAAAACAAGCATAAAAACGACGAAATTTTTATTATTCGTTTTTATTAATATTGCTTCTATTTGAACGATTTCAACGATCTAAAATGCTTGAAATGTTTTTTTTAGCAAAACAGCACGTTTTGAGCTTTAATCTGCGTTTTAACGCGTAAAACAACATAAAACGACGAATTTTTATTATTCGTTTTTATTAATATTGCGTCTATTTGAACGATTTCAACGATCTAAAATGCTTGAAAATGCTTATTTTAGCAAAACAGCACTTTTGAGCTTTAATCAGCGTTTTAACGCGTAAAACAACATAAAAACGACGAAAGTTTTATTATTCGTTTTTGATTAATATTGCGTCTATTTGAACGATTTCAACGATCTAAAATGCTTGAAAATGCTTATTTTAGCAAAACAGCACGTTTTGAGCTTTAATCTGCGTTTTAACGCGTAAAACAGCATAAAACGACGAATTTTTTATTAGTCGTTTATTATTAATATTGCGTCTATTTGAACGATTTCAACGATCTAAATGCTGAAATGCTTATTTTAGCAAAACAGCACGTTTTGAGCTTTATTCTGCGTTTTAACGCGTAAAACACATAAAAACGACAAATTTTTTATTATTCGTTTTTATTAATATTGCGTCTATTTGAACGATTTCAACGATCTAAAATGCTTGAAAATGCTTATTTTAGCAAAACAGCACGTTTTGAGCTTTAATCACAATGTTTTAACGCGTAAAACAGCATAAAACGACGAATTTTTATTATTCGTTTTTATTAATATTGCTTCTATTTGAACGATTTCAACGATCTAAAATGCTTGAAAAACTTATTTTGCAAAAAAAGGTTTTGAGCTTAATCTGCGTTTTAACGTTTAAAAAAGCATAAAAACGGACGAATTTTTTATTATTCGTTTTTATTAATATTGCGTCTATTTGAACGATTTCCAACGATCTAAAATGCTTGAAAATGCTTATTTTGGGAAAACAGCAGGGTTTTTATTTAATGCGTTTTTAAAGCGTAAAACAGCATAAAACGACGAATTTTATTATTCGTTTTTTATTAATATTGCGTCTATTTGAACGATTCAACGATCTAAAATGCTTGAAAATGCTTATTTTAGCAAAACAGCACGTTTTGAGCTTTAATCTGCGTTTTAACCTAAAACACATAAAACGACGAATTTTTTTTTTTATTCGTTTTTATTAATATTGCTTCTATTTAACGATTTCAACGATCTAAAATGCTTGAAAATGCTTATTTTAGCAAAACAGCCCTTTTGAGCTTAATCTGCGTTTTTTAAAGCGTAAAACAGCATAAAAACGACGAAATTTTTATTTTCGGTTTTTATTAATATTGCTTCTATTTGAACGATTTCAACGATCAAAATGCTTGAAAAAGCTTATTTAGCAAAACAGCACGTTTTAGCTTTAATCTGCGTTTTAACGCGTAAAACAGCATAAAACGACGAAATTTTTTTTTTTATTCGTTTTTATTAATATTCGTCTATTTGAACGATTTCAACGATCAAAATGCTTGAAAATGCTTATTTTAGCAAAACAGCAGGTTTTGAGCTTTAATCTGCGTTTTAACGCGTAAAACAACATAAAACGACAAATTTTTATTATTCGTTTTTATTATATTGCGTCTATTTGAGACGATTTCAACGATCTAAAATGCTTGAAAATGCTTATTTTAGCAAAACAGCACGTTTTGAGCTTTAATCTGCGTTTTAACGCGTAAAACAGCATAAAAACGACGAAATTCCAAATTTTTCGTTTTTTTTAAATTTGCGTCTTTTGAACGATTTCAACGGGTCTAAAATGCTTGAAAATTTTATTTTAACCCAAAAAAGCACGTTTGAGCTTTTTAAACTGCGTTTTAACGCGTAAAAATAAAATGACGTTTTTTTTTATTCGTTTTTATTAAATTTTTTATTTAAACGATTTCAACGATCTAAAAAAGCTTGAAAATGCTTATTTTAGCAAAAAAGCACGTTTTGAGAAAACTGCGTTTTAACCCCCGTAAAACAGCATAAAACGACGAAATTTTTTTTTATTCGTTTTTTTTAATTTGGGTTCTATTTTTAAAAGATTTCACGATCTAAAATGCTTGAAAAAAGCTTATTTTGAAAACAGCACGTTTTTGGGGTTTAATCTGCGTTTTAACGCGTAAAACAGCATAAAACACGAATTTTTTTTTATTCGTTTTTATTAAATTTTCGTCATTTGAACGATTTCAACGATCTAAAAAAGCTTGAAAATGCTTTTTTTTAGCAAAACAGCATGTTTTGGGCTTTAATCAGCGTTTTTAAAGCGTAAAAAAAGCATAAAAACGACGAAATTTTTTTTATTCGTTTTTATTAATATTGCGTCTATTTGAACGATTTTTGGATCTAAAAAAGCTTGAAAATGTTTTTTTTAGCAAAACAGCACGTTTTTAGCTTTAATCCGCGTTTTAACGCAAAAAAAGCATAAAAAAGGCAATTTTTATTTTCGTTTTTATTAATATTGCTTCTATTTGAAAAGATTTCCCCGATCTAAAAAAGCTTGAAAAGGGTTTTTTGGGAAAAACCAAAGTTTTGGAAAACTTTTCGCCCTTTTAACGCGTAAAAAACATAAAAACGACGAATTTTTATTATTCGCTTTTTTTTTAATATTTGCTTCGGGGGGGGTTTTCAACGATCTAAAAAAGCTTGAAATTGCTTTTTTTAGCAAAACAGCCGTTTTGAGTTTTAATCTGCGTTTTTTAAAGCGTAAAACAGCATAAAAAAAGGCGGTTTTTTTTTTTTCGTTTTTTTTTAATATTGCGTTTTTTGAACAATTTCAACGATCTAAAATGGGGAAAAAGCTTATTTTTAAAACAGCACGTTTTGGCTTTTTTTCTGCGTTTTAACGCGTAAAAAAGCAATAAAAACGACGGGAAAATTTTTTTTATTCGTTTTTATTTTTTTTGCGTCTATTTGAACGATTTCAACGATTAAAAAAAGCTTGAAAATGCTTATTTTGGGCAAAACAGCCCTTTTTAGCTGTAATCTGCGTTTTAACCCTAAAAAAGCATAAAAACGACGAAAATTTTTTTTTATTCGTTTTTATTAATATTGCGTCTATTTGAACGTTTCAACGATCTAAAATGCTTGAAAATGCTTATTTTAGCAAAACAGCAGGTTTTTAGCTTTTTAAACAGCGTTTTAACGCGTAAACAGCATAAAAACGACGAAATTTTTATTATTCGTTTTTTTTAATATTGGCCCTCTATTTGGGCGATTTCAACGATCAAAAGCTTGCAAAATGCTTGAAAATGCTTATTTTAGCAAAACAGCACGTTTTGAGGGTTTAATCTGCGTTTTTAACCGTAAAACAGCATAAAAATGACGATTTTTATTATTCGTTTTTTTTAATATTGCTTTTTTTTTAAAAAGATTTCAAGGATCTAAAATGCTTGAAAATGCTTATTTTGAAAACAGCACGTTTTTAGCTTTTAACTGCGTTTTAACGCGTAAAACAGCATAAAAACGACGAAATTTTATTATTCGTTTTAAATTTAAAATTGCGTCTATTTGAACGATTTCAACGATTTAAAATGCTTGAAAATGCTTATTTTTGCAAAACAGCACGTTTTGAGCTTTTTTTCTGCGTTTTAACGCGTAAAAAAATCATAAAACACGAAATTTTTATTATTCGTTTTTATTTTATTGCGTCTTTTGAACGATTTCAACGATCTAAAATGCTTGAAAATGCTTATTTTAGCAAAACAGCACGTTTTTAGCTTTAATCTGCGTTTTAACGCGTAAAAAAGCATAAAACGACGAATTTTTATTATTCGTTTTTATTAATATTGCTCTATTTGAACGATTTCAACGATCTAAAATACTGGAAATGCTTATTTTAGCAAAACAGCACGTTTTGAGCTTTTAATCTGCGTTTTAACGCTTAAAGCAGCATAAAACGACGAAATTTTTATTATTCGTTTTTATTATTACTTCTATTTGAATGATTTCAACGATCTAAAATGTTGAAAATGCTTATTTTGCAAAAAAGCACGTTTTGAGCTGTAATCTGCGTTTTAACGCGTAAAACAGCATAAAACGACGAATTTTTATTATTCGTTTTAGCAATATTGCGTCTATTTGAAGGATTTCAACGATCTAAAATGCTTGAAAATGCTTATTTTAGCAAACAGCAGGTTTTGAGCTTTAATCAGCGTTTTAAGCGTAAAAAAGCATAAAACGACGAAATTTTTATTATTCGTTTTAATTTGCGTCTATTTGAACGATTTCAACGATCTAAAATGCTTGAAAATGCTTATTTTTGCAAAACAGCACAGTTTTGAGCTTTAATCTGCGTTTTAACGCGTAAACGGCATAAAACGACGAATTTTTTTTTATTCGTTTTTATTAATATTGCTTCATTTGAACGATTTCAACGATCTAAAATGCTTGAAAATGGGTTATTTTAGCAAAACAGCCGTTTTGAGCAATCTGCGTTTAACGCGTAAAAAGCATAAAAACGACGAATTTTTAATATTCGTTTTTATTAATATTGCTTCTATTTGAACGATTTCAAATTTTAAAAAAATTTAAAAAAAAGGGGGGTTTTTTTTTTAACCCCAAAAAAAAAAAAAAAAAAATTTTTTTTTTTTTTTATTTTTTTTGGGTTTTTTTCAAAAAAAGGGTTTTTTTTTAAAAAAAGGGGGGTTTTTTTTTTTAAACCCCAAAAAAAAAAAAATTTTTTTGGGGTTTTTTTTTTTTTTTTTAAAATTTTTTCCATTTAAAATTTAAAAATTTTAAATTTTTAAAAGGGAAAAAGGGGTTTTTTTTAAAGGAAAAAAAAAATTTTTTTAAACGGAAAAATTTTTTTCTTTTTAAATTTTTTGGGGGAAAAAAAACCTTTTTAAAAAAATTTTTTTTTTCAAAAACGGTTTTTTAAAAAAAAAAAATTTAAACCCCGGGAAAAATTTTTTTTTTTTTTTTTCTAAAAGGGAAAAAATTTTAAAAGGGGAAAAAACTTTTTTTAAAAAATTTTTTGGGGTTTTTTCGGGGTTTAAAACCCAAAAATTAAAAATTTTTTTTTTTTTTTTTTTCCCGGGGGGAAAAAAAAAATTTTTAAATTGGAAAAAAAAAGGGGGGCCCCTTTTTTTTTTTTGGGGGGTTTTTTTTTTTTTTTTAATTTTTTTTAAAATTTTTTGAAAAAACCTTTTTTTTTTTTTTTTTTAAAAAAACCCTTTTTTTAAAGGGGGGTTTTTTTTTTTTGGTTTTAAAAAAAAAGGTTTTTCCCCAAAAAATTTTAATTTTAAAAAGGGGAAAAAATTTTTTTAAAAAAAAAAAATTTTTTTTTTTTTTTTATTTTTTTTTAAAACCCTTTAAAAAAAAATTTTGAAAAAATTTTTTTAAAAAAAAAAAAAAAAGGGGGAAAAAAATTTTTTTTAAAAAATTTTTTTTCTTTTTTTGGTTTAAAGTTTAAAAAAAAGGGGGTTTTTTTTTAAAAAAAATTTTTTTCCCCGGGGGGGAAAAAAAAAAAAAAAATTTTTTTTTAAAAAATTTTTTTTTTTCGTTTTTTTTAAAATTTTTAAAAAATTTTTTGGGGGGTTTTTTTTTTGGGGGGGGGCTTTAAAACCCAAAAATTTTTTTTTTTTTTTATTTTTTTTTAAATTTTGCGGCATTTAAAATTTTTTTCCCAAATTTTAAAAAAAAATTTTTTTTTAAAAAAAAATTTTTTTTTAAACGCCTTTCCCGGGGGAAAAATTTTTTTTAAAAAAAAAATTTTTTTTTTTTTTGGTTTAAATTTTGGGGAAAAAAAAAAAAAAGGTTTTTCCCCCCCGGTTTTTTTGGAAAAAAAAAAATTTTTTTTTTTTAAAAAATTTTTTTTTTTTTAAATTTTAAAATTTTTTTTAAAAAAATTTTTTTTTGGGGGAAAAAAGTTTAAAAAAAGGGGAAAAAATTTTTTTTTTTTTTTTTTTTTCTTTTTTTTATTTTTTCCCCCTTTTTTGGGGAAAAAAAATTTTAAAAAAAAGCCTTTTTTAAAAAACCCCTTTTTTTTTTTAAAAAAAAAAAATTTTAAAAAAAATTTTTTTTTTTTTTTTTAAATTTTTTTTTAAAAATTTAAAACCCAAATTTTAAAAAACCCTTTTTTTTAAAAAAAATTTTAAAGGGAAAAAAAAACCCCCCTTTTTTTTTTTTTTTTTTTTTTTTTAAAAATTTTTTTTAAAAAATTTAAAATTTTTTTTGGAAAAACCCCAAAAAAATTTTTTTTTTTAAAAAAAAAAAAAATTAAACGTTTTTTTTTTTTTTTTTTTTAAATTTTTTTAAAATTTAAAATTTTTTAAAAAAATTTTTTTTTTAAAAATTTTTTTAAGGAAAAAAAAAAGGAAAAAAAATTTTTTTTTTTTTTTTATTTAAATTTTTCCCTTTTTTAAAAAAAAAAAAAAAAAAAGGTTTTTTTTTTTTTTTTAAAAAAAAAAAAAAAAATTTTTTTTTTTTTTTTTTTTGGTTTTTTTGGTTTTTAAAAAAAATTTTTTTAAAATTTTTTTAAAAAAAACGGGGGTTTTTTTTGGTTTTTAAAAAAAAAAAAACGAAATTTTTTTTTTTTTTTTTTAATTTTTTTTGAACGTTTGGTTAAAAATTTAAAAAATTTTTTTAAAAAAATTTTTTTTTCCTTTTTTTTAAAAAAAAAAAAAAAATTTTTTTTTTTTTTTTTTTTTTCTTTTTTTTAAAAAAAAAAAAATTTTAAAATTTTTTTAAAAAAATTTGGGGGTTTTTTTTTCCAAAAAAAAACGACGAAATTTTTTTTTTTTTTAAAATTTTTTTTTAAATTTTTTTTAAAAAAAAATTTAAAATTTTTTTTAAAAAAAGGGGGGTTTTTTTTTAAAAAAAAAAAAAAACGGAAAATTTTTTTTTTTTTTTAATTTTTCCCCTTTTTTTTCCAAAAAAAAAAAATTTTTTTTTTTTTTAAAAAAAAACCCGGGTTTTTTTTTTTTAAAAAAAAAAAAAAATTTTTTTTTTTTTAATTTTTTTCTTTTTGGGGGGAAAAAAAAAAAAAAATTTTTTTAAAAAACAATTTTTTTTTAATTTTTTTTTAAAAAAAAAAAAAAGGGGGGTTTTTTTTTTTTTTAATTTTTCCCCTTTTTTAAAAAGGGAAAAAAAAAAGGTTTTAAAAAAAAAATTTTGGGAAATTTTTTTTTAAAAAAAAAAAAAAAAAAATTTTTTTATTTTTTTTTTATTTCCATTTAACGGTTAAAAAAAAAGGGTTTTTTTTAAAAAAAAAAGGGGGGTTTTTTTTTTTTTTAAAAAAAAAAAAAAAAATTTTTTTTTTTTTTTTTTTTTTTTTAAACCAAACCCCGGGGGAAAATTTCTTTTTAAAAAAAAAGCTTTTTTTAAAAAAAAAAAAAAAAAAATTTTTTTTTTTTTTTTTTATTTTGCTTCTATTTGAAGATTTCCAAAAAAATTTAAAAAGCTTATTTTTAAAAAAAAGGGGGGCTTTAATCTGGTTTTTTAAAAAAAAAAAAACGGCGGGAAATTTTTTTTTTTTTTTTTTTTTTTAAATTTTAAAAAAATTTAAAATTTTTTTTAAAAAAATTTTTTTTTGGTTTTTTTTAAAAAAAAAAAAAAATTTTTTTTTTTTTTTTAAATTTTCCTTTTTAAAAACCAAATTTTTAAAAAAATTTTAAAAAGCAAATTTTGGTTTTAACCTTTTTTTAAAAAAACAAAAAAAGGGGGTTTTTTTTTTTTTTAATTTTTGGTTTTTTAAAACCCCAAAAAAAAAAAAATTTTTTTAAAAAAGGACGTTTTAGGTTTTTTTTTTTTTAAAAAAAAAAAAAAAAAATTTTTTTTTTTTTTTTTTTTTAAAAAAACCCCTTTTTTCCCCCAAAAAAATTTTTTAAAAAAAAAAGCAAAAGGGGGTTTTTTTTTTTTAAAAAAAAAAAAAAAAAAATTTTTTTTTTTTTTAAAATTTTTTTTTTGGGGAAAAAAAAAAAAAATTTTTTTTTTTAAAAAAAAGGTTTTTTTTTTTCCTTTTTTAAAAAAAAAAAAAAAATTTTTTTTTTTTTTTTTTTTTTTCCCCCTTTAAATTTAAAACCCAAAAATTTTTTTAAAAAACCCGGGCCCTTTTTGGGGGTTTTTTTTTAAAAAAAAAAAAAAAAAATTTTTTTTTTTTTTTTTTTTTAAACCAAAAAATTTAAAATTTTTTTTTAAAACAAAACCCCTTTTTTTTTTTTTTTTTCCAAAAAAAAAAAAAAATTTTTTTTTTTTTTTTTAAAATTTTTTTTTTGGGGGGGAAAAATTTTTAAAAATTTTTTTTTTTGGGCCCTTTTTGGGAAAAAAAAACCCCCCAAAAACCTTTTAAAAAAATTTTTTTTTTTTTTTTTTTGAAAATTTTTTTAAAAAAAAAAGGAAATTTTATTTTAAAAAGGGGGAAAAAAAAAAGGGGGGGGGGAAAAATTTTTTTTTTTAAAAATTTTTTTTTTTTTAAAATTCCCTTTTTTTAAAAAAAATTTTAAAAAAAATTTTTTTTTTAACCCCGGGGGGTTTTTTTAAAAAAAAATTTTTTTTTTGGGTTTTTTTTTTTAAAAATTTTTTTTAAATTTTTTTAAAAAAAACCCCGGGTTTTTTTTTAAAAAAAAAAAGCTTTTTTTTTTTTAAAATTTTTTTTAAAAAAAATTTTTTTTTCGTTTTTTTTTTTAAAATTTTTTTTGGTTTTTTTTAAAAAAAAATTTTTTTTTTTCCCCCCCTTTTTTAAAAAAATTTTTTTTTTCCTTTTTTTAAAAAGGAAATTTTTTTTTTTTTTTTAAAAAAATTTTTTTAAAAAATTTTTTAAAAAAAAAGGGGGGGTTTTTAAAAAAACGTTTTTAAAAAAAAAACCCCTTTTTTTAAAAAAAAAATTTTTTTTTTTTTTTTTTTAAAAATTTTAAAAAAAAATTTTAAAGGAAAAAAGGGGGTTTTTAAAATTTTTTTTTTTTAAAAATTTTTTTTGTTTTTTCCCTTTTTTTTTTTGGGAAAAAAAAT
>NW_027045748.1:0-59027 GCF_025399875.1 Dalotia coriaria
GTCGTTTTATGTTGCCTTTACGCGTTAAAACGGCAGACAAAGCCTCAAAAACGTGCCAAGGTTTTGCTAAAATAAGCATTTTCAAGACGATCACGAAACTGTTCAAATAGTAGCTGGGCCATTTAATAAAAACGAATAATAAAAATTCGTCGTTTTATGCTGTTTTACGCGTTAAAACGCAGATTAAAGCTCAAAATGCGCTGTTTTGCTAAAATAAGCATTTTCAAGCATTTAGATCGCTGAAACGTTCAAATGTGGGACGCAACGCAATATTAATAAAAACGAATAATAAAAATTCGGCCGTTTTATGTTATTTCATGCCAGTTAAACGTATAGATTAAAAGCTCAAAACGTGCTGTTTTGCTAAAATAAGCATTTTCACGCGCATTTTAGATCGTTGAAATCGTTCAAATAGACGCATAAAAATAAAAAACGAATAATAAAATTCCCTGTCGTTTTATGCTGTTTTTACGCGTTAAAACGCAGAATAAAAGCTCAAAACGTGCTGTTTTGCTGCTAAAATAAGCATTTTCAAAGCATTTTAGATCGTTGAAATCGTTCAAATAGACGCGCAATATTAATAAAAACGAATAATAAAAAATTTCTGTCGTTTTGTATAAAGTGTTATTTTACGCGTTAAAACGCAGATTAAAGCTCAAAAACGTGCTGTTTCATAAAATAAAGCATTTTCAAGCATTTTAGATCGTTGAAATCGTTCAAATAGAAGCAATATTAATAAAAACGAATAATAAAAATTCGTCGTTTTATGCTGTTTACGCGTTAAAAACGCAGATTGTGCTCAAAACGTGCTGTTTTGCTGTACAAGCATTTCAAGCGCATTTGTGATCGTTGAAATCGTTCAAATAGACGCACAAAAATAAAACGAATAATAAAAATTTTGCCGTTTTATGCTGTTTTACGCGTTAAAAACGCAGAATAAAAGCTCAAACGTGCTGTTTTGCTAAAATAAGCATTTTCAAGCATTTTAAATCGTTGAAATCGTTCTAATAGACGCAATATTAATAAAAAACGAATAATAAAAAAAATTTCGTCGTTTTATGCTGTTTACGCGCTAAAACGCTGATTAAAAGCTCAAAACGCTGTTTTGCTAAAATAAGCATTTTCAAGCATTTTGTGATCGTTGAAATCGTTCAAATAGAAGCAAAATTAATAAAACAAATAATAAAAAATTCGTCGTTTTATGCTGTTTTACGCGCGTTAAAACGCAGATTAAAAGCTCAAAACGTGCCGTTTTGCTAAAATAAAGCATTTTCAAGCATTTTGTAGATCGCTGAAATCGTTCAAATAGACGCAATATTAATAAAAACGAATAATAAAAAAATTCGTCGTTTTATGTGCCGTTTTTATGCGTTAAAACGCAGATTAAAGCTCAAAACGTGCTACGCTAAATAAAGCATTTCAAGCATTTTAGATCGCTGGAAATCGTTCAAATAGCAATATTAATAAAAACGAATAACAAAATTCGTCGTTTTATAAAGCTGTTTTACGCGTTAAAAACGCAGATTAAAAGCTCAAACGCGCTGCTTTGCTAAAATAAGCATTTTCAAGCATTTTAGATCGTTGAAATCGTTCAAATAGACGAAATAAAAATATAAACGAATAATAAAATTTACGTTTTATGCTGTTTTACGCGCTAAAATGAATAAAGCTCAAACGCGCTGTTTTTCTAAAATATGCATTTTCAAGCATTTTTAGATCGTTGAAATCGTTCAAATAGACGCAATATTAATAAAAAACGAATACCGTCCTCAACGTCCAAGCATTTTCAAGCATTTTAGATCGCTGAAATCGTTCAACAGACGCAATATTAATAAAACGAATAATAAAAATTCGTCGTTTTCATGTTTCGTTTTATGCGTTAAACGCAGATTAAAGCTCTCAAAACGCGCTGTTTTGCTAAAATGTTACTTTAAAGCATTTTAGATCGTTGAAATCGTTCAAATAGACGCACAAAAATAAAAACGAATAATAAAATTCCTGTTGTTTTTATGTTGTTTTACGCGTTAAAACGCAGAATAAAAGCTCAAAACGTATGTGTTTCGCATAAAATAAGCATTTTCAAGCATTTTAGATCGTTGAAATCGTTCAAATAGACGCAATATTAATAAAAAAACGAATTTTCAATAAAAAATTCGTCGTTTTATGCGCAGTTTTACGCGTTAAACGCAGGATTAAAAGCTCTTCAAAAACGTGCTGTTTTGCTAAAATAATCATTTTCAAGCATTTTAGATCGTTGAAATCGTTCAAATAGACGCACAAAAAAATAAAAACGAATAATAAAAATTCGTCGTTTTATGCTGTTTTACGCGTTAAAACGCAAATTACAAAAGCTCAAAACGTGCTGTTTTACTAAAATAAGCATTTTCAAGCATTTTAGATCGTTGAAATCGTTCAAATAGAAGCAATATTAATAAAACGAATAATAAAAATTCGTCGTTTTATGTTGTTTTACGCGTTAAAAACGCTGATTAAAAGCTCAAAACGTGCTGTTTTGCTAAAATAAGCATTTTCAAGCATTTTAGATCGTTGAAATCGTTCAAATAGAAGCAAAATTAATAAAACAAATAATAAAAAAATTCCGTCGTTTTATGCTGTTTTACGCGTTAAACGCAGATTAAAGCCTCAAAACGCTGCTTCTATAAAATAAGCATTTTCAAGCATTTTAGATCGTTGAAATCGTTCAAATAGAAGCAATATTAATAAAACGAATAATAAAATTCGTCATTTTATGCTGTTTTTCGCGTTAAAACGCAGATTAAAGCTCAAAACGCGCTGTTTTTGCTAAATAAGCATTTTCAAGCATTTTAGATCGTTGAAATCGTTCAAATAGGACGCATTATTAATAAAACGAATAATAAAAATTCCTGTCGTTTTTATGTTGTTTTACGCGTTAAAACGCAGATTAAAGCTCAAAACGTGCTGTTTTGCTAAATAAGCATTTCCAAGCATTTTAGATCAAAAGTTAAAATCGCTCAAATAGAAGCAATATTAATAAAATCAAATAATAAAAATCTGTCGTTTTATGTTGTTTTACGCGTTAAAACGGGTATGATTAAAAGCTCAAAACGTGCTGTTTTACTAAAATAAGCATTTTCAAGCATTTTTGTGATCGTTGAAATCGTTCAACAGACGAAATAAAATATAAAACGAATAATAAAAAAATTCTTTTGTCGTTTTTATGCGCAAAGCTGTTTTACGCGTTAAAAACGCAGAATAAAAGCTCAAAAACGTGCTGTTTTGCTAAAATAAGCATTTTCAAGCATTTTAGATCGTTGAAATCGTTCAAATAGACGCAATATTAATAAAAACGAATAATATGTACCATCGTTTTTATGCTGTTTTACGCAAGTTAAAACGCGATTTTGCTAAAAATAAGCATTTTCAAGCATTTTAGATCGTTGAAATCGTTCAAATAGACGCATTAATAAAAACGAATAATGTGTAAATTCGTCGTTTTATATGCTGTTTTAGGCGTTAAAACGCAGATTAAAAGCTCTCAAAACGTGCTGTTATGCTAAAATAAGCATTTTCTGCTACTATAGATCGTTGAAATCGTTCAAATAGAAGCTACTATTAATAAAACGAATAATAAAAAATTTCGTCGTTTTATGCTGTTTTACGCGTTAAAAACGCAGATTAAAGCTCAAAAACATGTTGTTTTGCTGCAAATAAGCATTTTCTTGCTGCGCATTTTAGATCGTTGAAATCGTTTAAATAGACGTGCGCAATATTAATAAAAACGAATAATAAAAAAAATTCGTCGTTTTATGCTGTTTTACGCGTTAAAAACGCAGATTAAAGCTCAAACGTGTTGTTTCTGCTGCTGCTAAAATAAGCATTTTCAAGCATTTTAGATCGTTGAAATCGTCTTCAAATAGAAGCAATATTAATAAAAAACGAGTAATAAAAATTCGTCCTTTTTATGCTGTTTTACTGCGTTAAAACGCAGATTTAAGCTCAAAAACGTGCTGTTTTACAAAATAAGCATTTTCAAGCATTTTAGATCGTTGAAATCGTTCAAATAGAAGTATTATTGATAAAAAACGAATAATAAGAAATTCGCCGTTTACAAGCTGTTTTACGCGTTAAACGCAGATTAAAGCTCGAAACGTGCTGTTTTGCTAAAAATAAGCATTTTCAAGCATTATGATCGTTGAAATCGTTCAAATAGAAGCTACTATTAATAAAAACGAATAATAAAAATTCTCGTCGTTTTATGCTGTTTTACGCGCTAAAACGCACATTAAAGCTCAAAACGTGTTGTTTTGCTAAAATAAGCATTTTCAAGCATTTTAGATCGTTGAAATCGTTTAAATAGAAGCAATATTAATAAAACGAATAATAAAAAAAATTGTCGTTTTTATGCTGTTTTACGCGTTAAAACGCAGATTAAAAGCCTTCCGCAACGTGCTGTTTTGCTAAAATAAGCATTTTCAAGCATTTTAGATCAAGCTGCTGAAATCGTTCAAATAGGACGCAATATTAATAAAAACGAATAATAAAAAAATTCGTCGTTTTATGCTGTTTTACGCGCTAAAAACGCAGATTAAAAAGCTCAAAACGTGCTGTTTTGCTGTACAAGCATTTTCAAGCATTTTGTGATCGTTGAAATTCGTTCGTAACAGAAGTTTTTACTATTAATAAAAAACGAATAATGCGTACCCGTCGTTTTATGCTGACGCGTTAAAACGCAGATTAAAGCTCTCAAACGTGCTGTTTTGCTAAATAAGCATTTTCAAGCATTTGTAGATCGTTGAAATCGTTCAAATAGACGCAAAATATTATTAAAAAAAAACGAATAATAAAAAAAAAAAAAAAAAAAATTTCATGTTTTATGCTGTTTTACGCGTCAAAACGCAGATTAAACCTCAAAATCGCGCTGTTTTGCTAAAATAAGCATTTTTCAAGCATTTTGTGATCGTTGAAAATCGTCTTTCAAATAGAAGCTAAAGCCATTAATAAAAAAACGAATAATAAAAAAATTCGTCGTTTTATGCTGTTTTACGCGTTAAAACGCAGATTAAAACTCAAAACGTGCTGTTTTGGCGCAAAATAGGCATTTTCAAGCATTTTAGATCGTTGAAACCGTTCAAATAGACGCAATAAAAAAATAAAAAACGAATAATAAAATTTTGCCGTTTTTATGTTGTTTTACGCGTTAAAACGCAGAATAAAGCTCAAAACGTGCTGTTTTGCTAAAATAAGCTCAAGCATTTTAGACCGTTGAAATCGTTCCTAAATAGACGCAATATTAATAAATGAACGAATAATAAAAATTTCCTGTCGTTTTATGCTGTTTACGCGTTAAACGCAGAATAAAGCTCAAAACGTGCTGTTTTGCTAAAATAAGCATTTTCGCGATTTTGTGATCGTTGAAAATCGTTCAAAATAGAAGCAAATATTAATAAAAAACGTGAATAATAAAAATCTGCCGTTTTTATGCCGTTTTACGCGTTAAAACGCAGATTGTGCTCAAAACGTGCTGTTTTGCTGCTAAAATAAGCATTTTCACATTTTAGATCGTTGAAACCGACCAAATAGACGCACAAAAATAAAAACGAATAATAAAATTTCTGTCGTTTTATGCTGTTTTACGCGTTAAAACGCGATTAAAAGCCTTCCAAACGTGCCGTTTTGCTAAATAAGCATTTTCTTTAAGCATTTTAGATCTTTGAAATCGTTTTAAATAGAAGCAATATAATTAAAAACGAATAAATAAAAATTCGTCATTTTATGCTGTTTTACGTTAAAATCGCAGATTAAAGCTCAAACGTGCTGTTTGCTAAAAATGTAAAGCATTTTCAAGCATTTTAGATCGCTGAAACCGTTCAAATAGACGCGCAATATTAATAAAAAAAAACGAATAATAAAAATTTCTGTCGTTTTATGCCAGTTTTACGCGTTAAACGCAGAATAAAGCTCAAAACGTGCTGTTTTGCTAAAATAAAGCATTTTCGCCATTTTAGATCGCTTGAAATCGTTCAAATAGAAGCAAATATTAATAAAAACGAATAATAAAAAATTCGTCGTTTTTATAAGCGCTGTTTTACAGCGTTGTAAACGCAGATTAACGCCTTCAAAACGCGCTGTTTTGCTAAAATAAGCATTTTCAAGCATTTTAGATCGCTGAACGTTCAAATAGAATTTAAAATAAAATAAAACGAATAATAAAATTTCATCGTTTTATGGATGCTCTTTTACGCGTTAAAACGCAGATTAAAAGCTCAAAACGCGCTGTTTTGCCAAAACAAGCATTTTCACATTTTAAATCGATGAAATCGTTCAAATAGGACGCAGATAATTTAAAAAAAAGAAGAATAAAATTTCTGTCGTTTTATAAGCGCTGCTTACGCGTTAAAACGCAGAATAAAGCTCAAACGCTGTTTTAAATAAAATAAAGGCATTTTCAAGCATTTTAGATCGTTGAAATCGTTCAAATAGAAGCTTTTTCAATATTAATAAAAACGAACAATAAAATTCGCCGTTTTATGCGCTGTTTTTACCTATTAAAACGCAGATTAAAGCCTGTAAACGTGTTGTTTTCTCTAAAAATAAGCATTTTCAAGCATTTTAGGATCGCTGGAAATCGTTCAAATAGACGCAATATTAATGAAAACGAATAAATGAAAATTTCTGTCGTTTCTTTATGCTGTTTTACGCGCTAAAACGCTGATTAAAAGCTCAAAAACGTACGTTTTGCTAAAATAAGCATTTTCAAGCATTTTGTGATCAAGCTGGAAATCGTTCAAATAGACGCAATATTAATAAAAAAACGAATAAATAAAAATTCTCGCTATCGTTTTTATAAGCTGTTTTACGCGTTAAACGCGGCGAATAAAAGCTCAAAACGCTGTTTTGCTAAAAATAAGCATTTTCTCAAGACGATCGCTGAAATCAAACAAAATGAAGCAAAATTAACAAAAACGAATAAAAATTTTCGTCGTTTTTATAAGTTGTTTTACGCGTTAAAACGCAGATTAAAGCTCAAAAACGTGCTGTTTTAAGCAAAATAAGTTTCAAGCATTTTTAGATCGTTGAAATCAAGTTCAAATAGACGCACAAAAATAAAACGAATAATAAAAATTTCGTCGTTTTTATGCTCCTTTTACTCATTAAAACGCAGATTAAAGCTCAAAACGCGCTGCTCTTCTAAATAAGCATTTTCAAGCATTTTAGATCGTTGAACCGTTCAACAGACGCAATATTAATAAAAACGAATAATGCGTACCCCGTCGTTTCTTTATGCCGTTTTACGCCGCTAAACGCTGGATTAAAGCCCGCCAAAACGTGCTGTTTTGCTAAAAATACATTTTCAAGCACTTTAGATCGTTGAAATCGTTCAAATAGACGCAATATTAATAAAACGAATAATAAAAATTTCGTCGTTTTATATGTTTTACGCGTTAAACGCAGAATAAAGCTCAAACGTGCTGTTTTATAAAATAAGCATTTTCAAGCATTTTAGATCGTTGAAATTGCTCCAATAGAAGCCAATATTAATAAAAACGAATAATAAAAATCTGTCATTTTAGTTGTTTTACGTTAAACGCAGGATTAAAGCTCAAAACGTGCTGTTTTGCTAAATAAGTATTTCGCCATTTTAGATCGTTGAAATCGTTCAAATAGACGTGAATAAAAATAAAAAACGAATAATAAAATTTTCGTTTCGTTTTATTGTTTTACGCTATTAAAACGCAGATTGCGTTTCCTTCCAAAACGCGGCTTGGTGCATGAAATGCTACTTTCAAGCATTTTAAATCGTTGAAATCGTTCAAATAGACGCAATATTAATTAAAAACGAATAATAAAAATTCGTCGTTTTGAGCGTTGTTTTACGCATTAAAACGCAGATTGTAAAGCCCTCAAACGCGCCGTTTCATAAAATAAGCATTTTCAACCATTTTAGATCGTTGAAATCATCTAAATAGACGTAATATTAATAAAAAAACGAATAATAAAAAATTTCTGTCGTTTTATGCTGTTTACGCGTTAAACGCTGATTATAGCTCAAAACGCGCTGTTTTGCTAAAATAAGCATTTTCAAGCATTTTAGATCGTTGAAATCGTTCAAATAGACGCAATATTACCAAAACAAATAACAAAAATTTCGTCGCGTTTTATGTTGTTTTACGCGTTAAAAACGCAGAATAAAGCTCAAACGTGCTGTTTTGGCAGGGCCACATTTTCGCTACATTTAGACCGCTGAAACGCCCAAAATAGACGCAATATTAATAAAAAACGAATAATAAAAAATCTTGCCGTTTTTATGCTGGTTTTACACGTTAAGACGCGGATTAAAGCTTCCTCAAAAACGTGCTGTTTTGCTAAAATAAGCATTTTCAAGCACGATCAAATGTTTTGAAATCGTTCAAATAGAAGCAATATTAATAAAACAAAATAACAAAAAATTCGTCGCTTTATGCTGCCCGCATGTTAAACGCAGATTGCGCTTAAAACGCCGTTTTGCTAAAATAAGCATTTTTCAAGCATTTTAGATCGCTGGAAATCGTTCAACAGACGCAATATTAATAAAAAACGTGAATAATAAAAATTTCGTCGTTTTATAAAGTTGTTTACGCGTTAAACGCAGAATAAAGCTCAAACGTGCTGTTTTGCTAAATAAGCATTTTCAAGCATTTGTGATCGCTGAAATCATCTCAACAGGAAGCTGGGCCATTAATAAAAAATCGAATAATAAAACTTCCGTCGTTTTATGCGCTGTTTTTACGCGTTAAAAACGCAGATTAAAGCTCAAACGCAGCCTTGCTAAAATAAGCATTTTCAAGCATTTTAGATCGTTGAAATCGTTCAACAGACGCATATTAATAAAACGAATAATAATAAAAATTCGTCGTTTTATGCTGGCGTTTCACGCGCTAAACGCAGATTAAAGCCTCAAAACGTGCTCGTTTTGCTATAAAATGCCATTTTTCAAGCATTTAGACGTTGAAATTGTTCAAATAGAAGCATTATTAACAAAACGAATAATAAAAATTTCCTGTCGTTTTATGCTGTTTTACGTTAAAACGCAGATTGTGCCTCAAACGTGCTGTTTGCTAAATGCTACTTTCTCGCTAATATAGACGCCGAAATCCGTTTAAAATAGGCTTAAATTAATGAAAACGAATAATAAAGCGCACCCGTCGCTTTATGCCGTTTTACGCGTTAAAACGCAGATTAAAGCTCAAACGCGCTGTTTTGCTGCTAAAATAAAACATTTTCAAGCATTTTAGATCGTTGGAAACTGTTCAAATAGACGCAATATTAACAAAAACGAATAACAAAAAATTCGTCGTTTTATAAGTTGCCTTTACGCGTTAAACGCAGATTAAAACTCAAAACGTTGTTTTGCTAAAATAAGCATTTTCAAGCATTTTAGATCGTTGAAACCCGTTCCAACAGTAGCTACCACACAAAAACGAATAATAAAAATCTGTCGTATGCCGTTTCACGTTAAAACGCAGATTAAAGCTCAAAACGTGCTGTTTCATAAAATAAATACTTTCTAAGCATTTTAGATCGCTGAAACTTCATCTGGGCCAGAAGCAATATTAATAAAAACCTAATAATAAAAAATTCGTCGTTTTTATAAGCGTTTTACGCGTTAAACGCAGATTAAAAGCCCGCCAAAAACGTGCTGCCTTGCTGCGTCAAGCATTTCGCCACGCGACTGCCGAAACCCGTTCAAATAGGAAGCGCTTTCAATATTAAAAAAACGAATAATGTACCCGTCGTTTATGTTGTTTTACGCGTTAAAACGCAGATTAAAGCTCAAAACGCGCCGTTTTACATAAAATAAGCATTTTCGCTATTTAGATCGTTGAAATCGTTCAAATAGACGTGCAACAAAAATAAAACGAATACCGTAAAGTACCCCGTCGTTTTGGCAAAGTTGCCTACCGCGTTAAACGCGCGCAATGCCCAAAATCGCGCCAGTTTTGCTAAAATAAGCATTTCAAGCATTTTGATCGTTGAAACCGTTCAAATAGACGCAATATTAATAAAAAACGAATTACCAAAATTTCGTCGTTTTATGCTATTTTACGCGTTAAAACACAGATTAAAGCCTGGGCAAAACGTGCTGCTCTGCTAAAATAAGCATTTTCGCTATTTAGATCGCTGAAATCGTCTTTCGCTAAAATAGAAGCAATACAAATGTCCAAATAAATAAAAATCTGCCGTTTTATGTTGCTCTTACGCGTTGTAAACGCAGATTAAAGCCTCAAATGCGCTGTTTGCTTAAAATAAGTGATTTTCAAGCATTTTTAGATCGCTGAAATCGTCCAACAGACGCGGCCAATAATAAAAACGAATAATGTACCTCTGCCGTTTTATGCTGTTTCACGCCGCTAAAACGCAGATTGTAAAGCCCAAACGTGCTGTTTTGCTAAATACATTTTCAAGAATTTTAGATCGTTGAAATCGTTCAAAACAGACGCAAATAAAAATAAAAACGGTGAATCAAAGCCCCTGTCGTTTTATGCTGTTTTACGCGCCAAAATCCATCAAAGCCTCAAAACGTGCTGTTTTGCTAAAATAAGCATTTTCAAGCATTTTAGATCGCCGGGAAATCGTTCAAATAGAAGCTACTATTAATGAAAACGAATAATAAAAATTCGTCGTTTTATGCTGTTTTTACGTTAAAACGCAGATTAAAGCTCAACGTGCTGTTTTGCTAAATAAAACATTTTCTGGCGATTTTAGATCGTTGGAATCGTTCAACAGTAGACGCAATATTAATAAAAACGAATAATAAAATTCGTCGTTTTATTGTTTTACGCGTTAAACGCAGATTAAAGTTCAAAACGTGCTGTTTTGCTAAAAATAAGCATTTTCGCGATTTTAGATCACCTGTTGAAATCGTTCAAATAGAAGAATATTAGTCGCAAAATCGAATAATAAAATTCGTCGTTTTTATGCTGTTTACGCGTTAAAACGCAGATTAAAGCCTCGTAAAACGCGCTGTTTTGCTGCTAAAAATAAGCATTTTCGCGATTCGTAGATCGTTGAAATCATTCAACAGGAAGTAATAAAGACATTAAAACGAATAATAAAAAATCTGTCGTTTGCTGTTTTACGCGTTAAAAACGCATTAAAGCTCAAAACGTGCTGTTTTGCTAAATAGCGATTTCAAGCATTTTAATCGCTGAACCGTTCAAATAGGAAGCATAATAAAAACGAATAATAAAAATTCGTCGTTTTATGTTGCCGCGCATGCGCTAAAACGCATTAAAAGCTCAAAAACGCGCTGTTTTGGCTAAAATAAGCATTATCAAGCACGATCGTTGAAATCGTTCAACAGACGCAACAAAAATAAAAACGAATAATAAAAAATTTTGTCGTTTTTATGTTGTTTACGCGTTAAAATCTTAACAAAAGTCTTCCAAAACGCTGTTTTGCTAAAATAAGCATTTTCAAGCATTTAGATCGCTGAACTGTTCAAATAGACGCAATATTAATTAAAAACGAATAATAAAATTTCGTCGTTTTATGCGCTATTTTACGCGTTAAAAACACAGATTAAAGCTCAAACGTGCTGTTTTGCTGCGCCAAGCATTTTCAAGCATTTTTAGATCGCTGAAATCGTTCAAATAGAAGCACATTAATAAAAAAATCTAGAATAATAAAATTCTGTCGTTTTATGCTATGCTCTTACGCTGCTGCAAACGTGATTAAAGCTCAAACGTGCTGTTTTACAAAATAAGATTTTCAAGCATTTTAGATCGTTGAAATTCGTTCAAATAGACACAATATTAATAAAAAACGAATACTGTGCAATTTCTGCTCGCTTTTATGTTGTTTTACGTTAAAACGTAGATTAAAGCTCAAACGTGCTGCTTTGCTAAATAATCATTTCTGCCATTTTAGACGTTGAACTGTTCAAATAGCTACCATTAATAAAACGAATAGTAAAAATTGTCGTTTTGGCGCTGTTTTACGCGTGTTAAAACGCAGATTAAAGCTCTAAACGTGCTGCTTTGCTAAAAAATGCTGATTTCTAAGTACTTTAATTTTGAAATCGTTCAAATAGAAGCAATATTAATCAAAAAACGAATAATAAAAATCTGGCGCCGTTTTATGTTCTTTACGCCTTAAAAAACGCGGCGATTAAAAGCTCACAACGTGATGTTTTGCTAAAAATAAGCATTTTCTGGGCGATTTTATATATCGTTGAAACTGCCCAAATAGACGCACATTTAATGTTAAAAACGGTGAATAGCCAGTACCGCCGTTTTATGCTGCCTTTACGCGTTGCAAACGTTGATTAAAGCCTTCCAAACGCTGCCGCGGCGAAAAATAAGAATCAAGCATTTTAGATCGCTGAAACGTTCAACAGACGCGCAATATTAATAAAACGAATAAATAAAATCTGCCGATTTTATACGGCCTTTACGCGTTAAAAACGGCATTAAAGCTTAAACGCTGTTTTGCCGCTAAAATAAGCATTTTCGCTATTTTAGATCGCTGAAATCGTTCGGGGCCGAAGCAATATTAATAAAAAAACGAATAATGTAAAATTTTGCCGTTTATGCCGGTTTTACGCATTAAAACGCAGATTGTTTTTCCAAAACGTGCTGTTTTGCTGCTGGCATAAAATAAGCATTTTCAAGCATTTAGATCGTTGAAATTGCCGTAAATAGAAGCAATATTAATAAAACGAATAATGCGTACCCGTCATTTTATCTCTGTTTTACGCGTTAAACGCAGATTGCGCCCCAAACGTGCTGTTTTGCTAAACAAGCATTTTCAAGCATTTTAGACGTTGGAATTGTTCAAATAGATACAATATTAATAAAAACGAATAATAAAAAATTTCGTCGTTTTATGCTGCTCTACGCGTTAAAACGTGGTGGTGATTAAAAAGCTCAAAACGCTGTTTCGCTAAAAAATAATCATTTTTTCAAGCATTTTAGATCGCTGGAAACTGGCCCTAAATAGAAGCATTATTAATAAAACAAATAGTAAAAATTGTCGTTTTATGTTGCCGCCGCGTTAAACGCAGATTAAGCCCAAAACGCTGTTTTGCTGCAACAAGCATTTTCAAATATTTCCAGACTGGTAAAATCAACGTTCAACAGTAGCGAACATTAATCAAAACGAATACTAAAAATTGTCGTTTTGGCGTTTCACGCCTTTAAACGCAGATTAAAGCTCATTAAACGTGCTGTTTTGCTAAAATGCGCATTTTCAAGCATTTTAATCTTGAAATCGTTCAAATAGACCAATATTAATAAAAACAATAATAAAAAACCGTTTTTATGCTATTTTACGCGTTAAAACACAGATTAAAGCTCAAAACGTGCTGTTTTGCTAAAATAACATTTTCAAGCATTTTAGATCGTTAAATCGTTCAAATAGAAGCAATATTAATAAAAACGTAATAAAAAAATTCGTCGTTTTATGCTGTTTTTTCGCGTTAAAAAGCAGATTAAACTCAAAAAATGCTGTTTTGCTAAAATAAGCATTTTCAAGCATTTTTTGATGTTTAAATCGTTCAAATAGAAAAATATTAAAAAAACGAATAATAAAAAATTTTGTCGTTTTTTTTGCTGTTTTTTCGCGTTAAAACGCAGATTAAAACTCAAAACGTGCTGTTTTGCTAAAATAATCATTTTCAAGCATTTTAGATCCTTTGAAATCGTTCAAATAGAACAATATTAATAAAAAAGAATGAAAAATTGGTCGTTTTATGTGTTTTTTCGCGTTGCAGAAAAGCTCAAAAAAGGGTGTTTTTCTTTTAAAAAAGCATTTTCAAGCATTTTGACGTTGAAATCGTTCAAATAAAACAATATTAATCAAAAACGAAAAAAAAAAATTGTCGTTTTTATGCCCTTTTTCCCCTTTAAAAAGCAGATTAAACTCACAACGTGATGTTTTCAAAATAAACTTTTCAAAACATTTTATATGTTGAAATCGTTCAAATAGACGCAATATTAAAAAAAACGAATAATAAAAATTTCGTCGTTTTATGCTGTTTTACGCGTTAAAACGATTAAAGCTCAAAACGTGCTGTTTTGCTAAAATAAAATTTTCAAGCATTTTTAGATCGTTGAAATCGTTCAAATAGACGCAATATTAATAAAAACGAATAATAAAAATTCGTCGTTTTTATGCTGTTTACCGCGTTAAGAAACGCAGATTAAAGCTTAAAACGTGCTGTTTTTGCTTAAATACGCCAAGCATTTTTAGATCCCGTTGGGAAATCGTTCAAATAGAAGCAATATTAATAAAAACGAATAATATAAAATTTAGTAAATTTTTTATTCTATTTTACGCGTTAAGAAACGCAGATTAAAGCTCAAAACGCGATGCTGTTTTGCTAAAATAAAGCATTTTCAAGCATTTTAGATCGTTGAAATCGTTTAAATAGAAGCAATATTATTAATAAAAGCGAATAATAAAAATTCGTCCGTTTATTTCTGTTTTACGCGATTAAAACGCAGATTAAAGCTCAAAACGATGCTGTTTTGCTTCAAAATAATCATTTTCAAGCATTTTTAGATCGTTGAAATCGTTCAAATAGAAGCAATATTAATAAAACGAATAGTAGTAAAAATTGGTCACGTTTTATGCTGTTTTACGCGTTAAAACGCAGATTAAAACTCTGGCGATGCTGTTTTGCTACGTAAGCATTTTCAAGCATTTTATATCGTTGAAATCGTTCAAATAGACGCAATATTATTAAAAACGGAATAATAAAATTTCGTCGTTTTTATGCTGTTTTACGCGTTAAAACGCGATTAAAGCTCAAACGACGCTTCATTTTTAGCACAAAATAAATTTTCAAAGCATTTTAGATCGTTGAAATCGTTCAAATAGCGCAATATTAATAAAAACGAATAATAAAAAATTTCGTCGTTTTTTATGCTGTTTTCGCGTTAAAACCCAGATTAAAAGCTCAAAACGTGCTGTTTTGCTAAAATAATCATTTTCAAGCATTTTTAGATCACGTTGAAATCGTTCAAATAGACGCAGCAGTAATAAAACGATAATAAAAGAATTTCGTCGTTTTTATGCTGTTTTGCGTTAAAACGCAGATTAAAGCTTCAAAACATTGCTGTTTTGTTAAAATAAACGTTTTCAAGCATTTTAGATCGTTGAAATGGTTCAAATAGACGCAATAATAAAAACGAATAATAAAAAATTTTGTCGTTTTACGCGTTAAAACGCAGATTAAAGCTCAAAACGTGCTGTTTTGCGCTAAAATAAAAGCATTTTCAAGCATTTTGGGTGGTTGAAATCGATTTCAAATAGAAACAATGTGTAAAAACAGATAATAAAAATTCGTCCGTTTTTTTATGCTTTGTTTTTCGCGTTAAAACCCAGATTAAAAACTCAAAACGTGCTGTTTGCTAAAATAATCATTTTCAACACATTTTAGATCGTTGGAAATCGTTCAAATATACGCAATATTAATAAAAACGAATAATAAAATTTCGTCGTTTTACATGCTGTTTTTGCGTTAAAACGCAGATTTAAAGCTCAAAACGTGCTGTTTTTGCTAAAGTAAACATTTTCAAGCATTTTTGAATCGTTGAAATCGTTCAAATAGAAGCAATATTAATAAAAAACGAATAATAAAAATTCGTCGTTTTATACTTTTGTTTGCAAGTGCAAAACGCAGATTAAAAACTCAAAACGTGCTGTTTTGCTAAAATAATCATTTCAAGCATTTTTTAGATCGTTGAAATCGTTTAAATAGACGCAATATTAATAAAAACAGATAATAAAAATTTTGCGTCGTTTTATGCTCTTTTACGCGTTAAACCCCGCAGATTAAAGCTCAAAAGTGCTGTTTTGCTAAATAAGCATTTTCAAGCACATTTTAGATCGTTGAAATCGTTCAAATAGAAGCAATATTAATAAAAACGAATAAAAAATTCGTCGTTTTATGCTGTTTTTACGCGTTAAAACGCAAATTAAACTCAAAACGTGCTGTTTTTGCTAAAATAATCATTTTCAAGCATTTTGATCGTTGAAATCGTTCAAATAGACGCAATATTAATAAAAACGAATAATAAAAATTTCACGTCGTTTTATGCTGTTTTACGCGTTAAAACGCAGATTAAAAGCTCAAAACGTGCTGTTTTGCTAAAATAAGCACTTTCAAGCATTTTTAGATTGTTGAAATGCGTTCAAATAGAAGCAATATTAATAAAAACGAATAATAAAAATTCGTCGTTTTTGTATGCTGTTTTACGCGTTAAAACGCAGATTAAAGCTCAAAACGTGCTTTCTTTTGCTTTAAAATAAGCGGCAAAGCATTTTAGATCGTTGAAATCGTTCAAAATGAAACGAAATATTAATAAAAACGAATAATAAAATTTCGTCGTTTTTTATGCTGTTTTACGCGTTAAAACGCAGATTAAAACTCAAAACGTGCTGTTTTTGCTAAAATAAAAGCATTTTCAAGCATTTTAGATCGTTGAAATCGTTCAAATAGAAGCAATATTAATAAAAACGAATAATAAAAATTCGTCATTTTATGCTGTTTTTTCGCGTTAAAACCCAGATTAAAACTCAAAACGTGCTGTTTTTGCTAAAATAATCATTTCAAGCATTTTTTAGATCGTTAAGGAAATCGTTCAAATAGACGCAATATTAATAAAACGAATAATAAAAAATTTACAAATGGTTTTGTACTTTGTTTACGCGTTAAAACGCAGATTAAAAGCTCAAAACGTGCTGTTTTGCTAAAGAATAAGCATTTCAAGCATTTTAGATCGATTTGAAAGTCGTTCAAATAAACAGCAATAATAAAAACGAATAATAAAAAAATTCGTCGTTTTTTATGCTGTTTACGCGTTAAAACGCAGATTAAAAGCTCAAACGTGCTGTTTTTGCTAAAATAATAATCATTTTCAAGCATTTTAGATCCGTTGAAATCGTTTAAAATGAGCGCGTATTAATAAAAACGAATAATAAAAATTTCGTCGTTTTTATGCTCTTTTACGCGTTAAAACGCAGATTAAAGCTCAAAAAGTGCTGTTTTGCTTTAAAATAAGCATTTTCAAGCATTTTAGATCGTTGAAATCGTTCAAATAGAAGCAATATTAATAAAAACGAATAAAAAATTCGTCGTTTTTTTATGCTGTTTTACGCGTTAAAACGCAAATTAAAAACTCAAAACGTGCTGTTTTTGCTAAAAATAATCATTTTCAAGCATTTTTTAGATCGTTGAAAATCCTCGTTCAAATAGACGCAATATTAATAAAAACGAATAATAAAAATTTCGTCGTTTTATGCTGTTTTACGCGTTAAGAACTACAGATTAAAGCTCAAAACGTGCTGTTTTGCTAAAATAAAAACACTTTTCAAGCATTTTTAGATTGTTGAAATCGTTCAAATAGAAGCAATATTAATAAAAACGAATAGCCAAAAATTCGTCGTTTTTGTAACGTTTTTACGCGTTAAAACGCAATTAAAGCTCAAAACATTAACAGCATTTTGCTGGAAATACGCATTTTCAAGCATTTTAGATCGTTGAAATCGTTCCAAATAGAAGCAATATTAATAAAAACGAATATAAAAGGCTGCGTCGTTTTATGCTGTTTTACGCGTTAAACGCAGATTAAAAACTCAAAACGTGCTGTTTTTGCTAAAATAAAGCATTTTTCAAGCATTTTAGATCGTTGAAATCGTTCAAATAAAACAATATTAATAAAAAACGAATAATAAAAAATTCGTCGTTTTTATGCTGTTTTGCGCGTTAAAACGCAGATTAAAACTCAAATCGTGCTGTTTGCTGAAATAAGCATTTTCAAGCATTTTAGATCGTTGATCACGTTAAATAGAAGCAATATTAATAAAACGAATAATAAAAATTCGTCGTTTTTATGCTGTTTTACGCGTTAAAACGCAGATTAAAGCTCAAGCGTGCTGTTTTGCTAAAATAAGCATTTTTTACAAGCATTTTAGATCGTTGAAATCGTTCAAATAGAAGCAATATTAATAAAAACAGATAATAAAAATTCGTCGTTTTATGCTGTTTTACATACGTTAAACGCAGATTAAAGCTCAAAACGTGCGCTGTTTTGCTAAAATAGTATTTTCAAGCATTTTAGATCGTTGAAATCGTTCAAATAGACGCAAGTATTAATAAAAACGAATAATAATAAAAAGAATTTCGTCGTTTTTGTAACTTAACTTTTTACGCGTTAAAACGCAGATTAAAGCTTTTCAAAAAGTGCTGTTTTGCTAAAACCAAGCATTTTCAAGAAGCATTTTAGATCGTTAAGAAATCGTTCAAATAGAAGCAATATTAATAAAACGAATAAAAAAATTCGTCGTTTTTATGCTGTTTTTACGCGTTAAAACGCAAATTAAAGCTCAAAAACGATGCTGTTTTGCTAAAATAATCATTTTCGAAGCATTTTAGATCGTTGAAATCGTTCAAATAGACGCAATATTAATAAAAAACGAATAATAAAAATTTCGTCGTTTTTTATGCTGTTTTACGCGTTAAAACGCAGATTAAAGCTCAAAACGTGCTGTTTTGCTAAAGAATAAGCACTTTCAAGCATTTTTAGATTATTTGAAATCGTTCAAAATAAAACAATATTAATAAAAACGAATAATAAAAAATTCGTCGTTTTATGCTGTTTTACGCGTTAAAACGCAGATTAAAACTCAAACGTGCTGCTTTGCTAAAATAAGCATTTTGCAAACATTTTAGATCGTTTGAAATGCGTTTCAAATAGAAGCAATAGTAATAAAAACGAATAATAAAAATTTCGTCGTTTTTATGCTGTTTACGCGTTAAAACGCAGATTAAACTCAAAACACTGTTTTGCTAAAATAGCGTACCGGCATTTTAGATCGTTGAAATCGTTCAAATGAGAAGCAATATTAATAAAAAACGGAATAATAAAATTTGATCGTTTTATGCTGTTTACGCGTTAAAACGCAGATTAAACTCAAATCGTGCTGTTTTGCTAAAATAAGCATTTTTCAGCATTTTAGATCGTTTGAAATCGTTTTAAATAGAAGCAATATTAATAAAAACGAATAATAAAAAATTCGTCGTTTTATGCTGTTTTACGCGTTAAAGCGCAGATTAAAACAAAACGTGCTGTTTGCCAAAATAAGCATTTTCAAGCATTTTAGATTGTTTGAAATCACGTTCAAATAGACGCAATATTAATAAAAACGAATAATAAAAATTTCGTCGTTTTTATGCTGTTTTACGCGTTAAAACGCAGATTAAAGCTTTCAAACGATGCTGTTTTTGCTAAAATAAGCATTTCAAGCATTTTAGAGGCATTTGAAATCACGTTCAAATAGACGCAATAAAATAAAAACGAATAATAAAAATTTCGTCGTTTTAGCCTTATTTTTACGCGTTAAAAACGCAGATTAAAACTCAAAACGTGCTGTTTTGCTAAAATAAGCATTTTTCAAGCATTTTAGATCGTTGAAATCGTTCAAATAGACGCAATATTAATAAAAAACGAATAATAAAAATTTCGTCGTTTTTTTTATGCTGTTTTACGCGTTAAAACGCAGATTAAAGCTCAAAACGTGCTGTTTTTGCTAAAATAAGCATTTACTGGCATTTTAAGATCGTTGAAATCACGTTTAAATAGAAGCAATATTAATAAAAACGAATAATAAAAATTCGTCGTTTTATGCTGTTTTACGCGTTAAAACGCAGATTAAAGCTCAAAACGTGCTGTTTTTGCTAAAACCAATCATTTTCAAGCATTTTAGATCGTTGGAAATCACGTTTCCGGAAATAGACGCAATATTAATAAAAACGAATAATAAAAATTTCGTCGTTTTTGTAATAACACGCGTTAAAACGCAGATTAAAACTCAAAAAGTGCTGTTTTGCTAAAATAAGCATTTTCAAGCATTTAGATCGTTGAAATCGTTCAAATAGAAGCAATATTAATAAAAACGAATAATAAAAAATTTCCCCTCCCTTTTTTTTGCTGTTTTGCAAAACGCAGATTAAAGCTCAAAACGTGCTGTTTTGCTAAAATAAAACATTTTTTAAGCATTTTAGATCGTTGAAATCGTTCAAATAGAAACAATATTAATAAAAAAGAATAATAAAAAAATTCGTCGTTTTTTTGCTGTTTTACGCGTTAAACGCGATTAAAAACCCAAAACGTGCTGTTTTGCTTTAAAAAAAAGCCAAGCATTTTAGATCGTTGAAATCGTTTTTAAAAAGAAAATTTTTAATAAAAACAATAATAAAAAAACGTCGTTTTTTTAAAGCTGTTTTACGCGTTAAAACGCAGGGTTTAAATAAAAAAATTTCTGTTTTTTCTTTTAAAAAAAAGCATTTTTTAAAAAAATTTTTAAAATTTTTGAAATCGTTCAAATAACGCAATATTAATAAAAACGAATAATAAAAATTTCGTCGTTTTTTTTGCTTTTTAAAAGCGTTAAAAAGCAGATTAAAACTCAAAACGTGCTGTTTTTTCTAAAATAAGCATTTTTCCCAAACATTTTTTGAACGTTGAAATCGTTCAAATAGACGCAATAAAAAAAAAAAACGAATAATAAAAATTTCGTCGTTTTTTTGCTGTTTTACGCGTTAAAACGCAGATTAAAAACTCAAAACGTGCTGTTTTTTCTAAAATAAACATTTTTTAAAACATTTTTTTAAACGTTTGGGAAAACGTTTAAAAAAAGAAGCAATATTAATAAAAACGAATAATAAAAAAATTTGTCGTTTTTTTGCTGTTTTTCGCGTTAAAAAGCAGATTAAAAACTCAAAACGTGCTGTTTTTTCTAAAAAAGCTTTTTTCAAGCCAAAATCGTTGAAATCGTTCAAATAGACGCAAATAAAAATAAAAACGAATAATAAAAATTCGTCGGGTTTTTTTTCTGTTTTACGCGTTAAAACGCAGAATAAAAAAACAAAACGTGCTGTTTTGCTTTTAAAATAAACATTGTCAAAACATTTTTAGATCCCTTGAAATCGTTAAAATAGACGCAATATTTAAAAAAAACGAATAATAAAAATTTCGTCGTTTTTTTTTGCTGTTTTACGCGTTAAAAAGCAGATTAAAGCTCAAATCATTGCTGTTTTGCTAAAATGGGATTTTCAAGCATTTTTGATCGTTGAAATCGTTCAAATAGAAACAAATTTAAAAAAAACGAATAATAAAAAAATTTGTCGTTTTTTTTTTGCTTTTTTTTACGCGTTAAAAAGCAGATTAAAAAAACAAAACGTGCTGTTTTGCCAAAAAAAACATTTTCAAGCATTTTTGGGTTTTTGAAATCGTTTAAATAGACGCAATATTAATAAAAAAGAATAATAAAAATTTCTCTTATTTCTTTTTTTACGCGTTAAAAAGCTGATTAAAGCTCAAAACGTGCTGTTTTTTCTAAAATAAGCATTTTCAAGCATTTTAATTTGAAATCGCTTAAATAGACGCAATAAAAAAAAAAACGAATAATAAAAATTTTGTGTTTTTTTGCTGTTTTTTCGCGAAAAGCAAATTAAGCTCAAAACGTGCTGTTTTGCTAAAATAAAACATTTTTTTAAAACATTTTAGATCGTTTTAAATCGTTTAAATAGACGCAAATTTTTAATAAAAACGAATAATAAAAATTTCTTGTTTTTATGCTTTTTTTTACGCGTTAAAACGCGATTGGGTTTTAAATCGTGCTGTTTTTTAAAAAAAGCATTTTTTGGGATTTTAGATCGTTGAAATCGTTCCCAAAAAGAAGCAATATTAATAAAAAAAGAAAAAAAAAAAATTCGTCGTTTTTTTTGCTGTTTTTTCGCGTTAAAACGCAGTTAAAAACTCAAAAACGTGCTGTTTTGCCAAAATAAAACATTTTTTAAGCATTTTTTGATCGTTGAAATCGTTCCCAAAAAGAAACAATAATTTAAAAAAAAACGAATAATAAAAAAATTTGTCGTTTTTATTTCTGTTTTGGGGTTAAAAACAGATTAAAACTCAAAACGTGCTGTTTTTCTAAAATAAGTATTTTCAAGCATTTTTTTGATCCCTTTGGGAAAACGTTAAAAAGAAACAATATTAATAAAAAAGAAAAAAAAAATTTGTCGTTTTTATGCGTTTTACGCGTTAAAACGCAAATTAAAAACTCAAAACTTCTGTTTTTTTCTAAAATATTCATTTTTTAAAACATTTTTGGTCGTTGAAATCGTTTTAAATAGACGCAATAAAAAAAAAAACGAATTTAAAAAAAATTTCGTCTTTTATGCTGTTTTACGCGTTAAAACCGTTAAAGCTCAAAAAGTGCTGTTTTGCTAAAAAAAAGCATTTTAAAAAATTTTGATCCCTTGAAATCGTTTTTAAAAAAAGAAGCAATATTTAAAAAAAACGAATAATAAAAAAATTTGTCCCTAAAAAAGCGGGAAAAACCAAAAGGGGAAACGTGCTGTTTTGTTAAAATAAGTTTTTCAAGCATTTTAGATCGTTGAAATCTTCAAATAGAAGCAATATTAATAAAAACGAATAATAAAAATTTGTCGTTTTTTATGCTGTTTTACGCGTTAAAAGAGATTAAAGCTCAAATCGGTGTTTTGCTAAAATAAGCATTTTCAAGTTTTAGATCGTTGAAATCGTTCAAATAAATTAATAAATATAATAAAAATCGAATATAAAATCGTAATGTGTTTACGCTTAAAACGGAGATTTCAAATCAAAAGTGGTTTTCAACAATTTAAATTTTAAATGTTATATAGACGCATAAATATTAATAGAAGAAAAATTAATACGATTATTGTTAACGCGTTAAATCAATATTAAAACGTGCAGATTTGCTAAAACAGCTTTTTGCTAAAATAACGTTCATCGTTATAGACGAAATTCAAAAACGAATAAAAATAAAAACGAATTATAAAAATTTCGCGTTTTATACGCGTTAAACTAAAACGCCTGAATTAAAACTAAGAACTTTTTGCTTTAAAAACGTGAAACTGTTCAAATGACAAATTAAAAATCAATAGACGCAAATTAATAAAACGATATAAGTAAAATTTCGCGTTATGCGTTTTACGCGTTAAAACGCAGAATAAGCTAAAATAAGCATTTTTTAAGCATTTTTTGACGTTGAAATCGTTTTAAATAGGGCGCAATATTAATTTAAAAAAGAATAATAAAAAAAATTTTGTCGGGTTTTTTGCTGTTTTAGCGTTAAAACGCTGGGTTAAAAAAAACGGCTTTTTGCTAAAATAAGTTTTTGCCCTTTTTAGATCGTTTAAACGTTCAAATAGACGCAAAAATTAATAAAAAAAAGAATAATAAAAATTCGCCGTTTTATGCTGTTTTACGCGTTAAAACGCAGATTAAAACTCAAAAACGTGCCGTTTTGCTAAAATAACATTTTCAAAAACATTTTAGATCGTTTAAATTGTTCAAAAGACGCAATAAAAATAAAAAAAGAATAATAAAAAAATTTTGTCGTTTTTTGCCGTTTTACGCGTTAAAACGCGAATAAAGCCCCAAAACGTGCTGTTTTGCTTTAAAAAAAGCATTTTTCAAGCATTTTTGAAACGTTTAAATCGTTCAAATAGACGCAAATTAATAAAAACGAATAATAAAAAATTTTGTCGTTTTTTTGTTTTTTTTTACGCGTTAAAACGCTGATTAAAATTTAAAAAGTGCTGTTTTGCTAAAATAAGATTTTTAAGCATTTTAGATCGTTGAAATCATTCAAATAGACAAAATAAAAAAAAAAACGAATAATAAAATTTCGTCGTTTTTATTTTGTTTTACGCGTTAAAAAGCTGATTAATGCTCAAAACGTGCTTTTTTTTGCTAAAATGGGATTTTTTAAGCATTTTTTTATCGTTTAAACCCTTCAAATAGACGCAATATTTAAAAACGAATAATTAAAAAAGGGCGTTTTATGCTGTTTTTCGCGTTAAAACGAGATTTAAAACCTTTAAAACGTGCTGTTTTGCTAAAATAAGATTTTTTAAGCATTTTATAGTTGAAATCGTTCAAATAGAAGCAATATTAATAAAAAAGAATAATAAAAAATTTCCCTCGTTTTATTTTTGTTTTTTCGCGTTAAAAAGCAGATTTTCCCCAAAAGTGCTTTTTTTGTTAAAAAAAGCATTTTCAACATTTTTAGCGTTAAAACGCAGATTAAAGCTCAAAACGTGCTGTTTTGCTAAAAAAAAGCATTTTCAAGCATTTTAGATCGTTGAAATCATTCAAATAGAAGCAATATTAATAAAAAAAAGAATAATAAAAAATTTGTCGTTTTTTTGCTGTTTTGCTAAAATAAAATTTTCAAGCATTTTGATCGTTTAAATCGCTCAAAAGGGAAACAATAATAAAAAAAAGAATAATAAATAATTCGTCGTTTTTTTTGCTGTTTTACGCGTTAAAAAGCAGATTAAAAACTCAAAACGTGCTGTTTTTTCTAAAATAAGCATTTTCAAGCATTTTGAAACGTTGGGGAAAACGTTTAAATTTGGGCCCAAAATTAATAAAAAAAAAAATAAAAAATTTCGTCGTTTTGTGTTTTTCTACGCGTCAAAACGCAGATTAAAACTCAAAAAGTGCTGTTTTGCTAAAAAAAGCATTTTTTGGCATTTTTTGATCGTTGGGAAAACGTTCCCAAAAAAGAAGCAAAAATAAAAAAAAGAATAATTAAAAAATTGGTCGTTTTTTGCCTTTTTTCGCGTTAAAAAAGGGAGGTTAAAAACTCAAAACGGGTGTTTTTAAAATAAAACATTTTCAAGCATTTTTTTTAAACATTGAAATCGTTCAAAAAAGACGCAATATTAATAAAAAAGAAAAAATTAAAACCCCCTCGTTTTTATGCTGTTTTTCGCGTTAAAACGCAGATTAAAGCCCAAAAAGGGGTTTTGCTAAAATAAGCATTTTCAAGCATTTTTTGATCGTTGAAATCTTTCAAATAGAAAATATTAATAAAAAAAGAAAAATAAAAAAATTTGTCGTTTTATGCTGTTTTACGCGGTTTAAAAAGCAGATTAAAAAACTCAAAAAGTGCTGTTTTGCTTAAAAAAAAGCCCTTTTCAAAAAAATTTTGGGTCGTTGAAACCCTTCAAATAGACGCAAAATTAATAAAAAAACGAAAAAAAATTTCGTCGTTTTTTTTGTTGTTTTACCCCGTTAAAAAGCAGAAAAAGCTCAAAACGTGCTGTTTTTTTAAAATAAGATTTTCAAAACATTTTAGATCGTTGAAATTGTTCAAATAGAAGCAATATTAATAAAAACGAAAAAATAAAAATTCATCGTTTTTTTTTTACGCGTTAAAACGCAGAAACCCCCAAAACTTCTGTTTTGCTAAAAAAAACATTTTTAAGCATTTTAAATCGTTGGGGAAAACGGGTTTAAAAGAGGGTATATTAATAAAAACGAATAATAAAATTTTCGTTTTTTTTCTACCCTTAAAACGCAGATTAAAACTCAAAACGTGCTGTTTTTTTCTTAAATAAGCATTTTCAAAACATTTTTTGATCGTTGAAATCGTTTAAATGAAGAATATTAATTAAAAAACGAAAAAAATAAAAATTGTCATTTTTTTTCTGTTTTACGCGTTAAAACGCAGATTAAAACCCCAAAACCCCTGTTTTGCTAATATAAGCTTTCCAAAACATTTTAGACAGAAATCGTTCAAATAGACCCCAATATTAATAAAAAAAAGAATAATTTAAAAAATTTTGTCGTTTTTTTTGCTGTTTTTTCGCGTTAAAAAAGCAGAATAAAAACTCAAAACGTGCTGTTTTGCTTTAAAAAAAGCATTTTCAAGCATTTTAAATCGTTGAAATCGTTTAAAAAAGACGCAATATTAATAAAAACGAATAATAAAAAAATTTGTCATTTTTTTTTGCTGTTTTACGCGTTAAAAAAGCAGATTAAAAGCTCAAAACGTGCCGTTTTGCGAAAAAAAGCATTTTCAAGCATTTTAGATCGTTAAATCATTCAAATAGAAGCAATATTAATAAAAACGAATAATAAAAATTCCGTCGTTTTTGTTTTTCTGTTTTTCGAGTTAAAAAAGCAGATTAAAATAAAACGGGTGTTTTGCTAAAATAAGGGATTTTCGCCCTTTTAGATCGTTGAAATCGTTCAAATAGACGCAATTTTTAAAAAAACGAATAATAAAAATTTCCCTCGTTTTATGCTGTTTTCGCGTTAAAACGCAGATTAAAAACTCAAAACGTGCTGTTTTGCTAAAAAAAACTTTTTGCATTCTAGATCGTTGAAATCGTTCAAATAGACGCAATAAAATAAAAAAAGAAAAAATAAAAATTTGTCGATGTTTTTTTACGCGTTGCAGAATAAAACTCAAAACGTGCTGTTTTGCTAAAAAAAGATTTTCAAGCATTTTAGATCGTTAAAAAGTTCAAATAGACGCAATATTAATAAAAAAAAGAATAATTAAAATTTTTCGTTTTTATGCTGTTTTACCCCGTTAAAAAGCAGATTAAAAACTCAAAACGTGCTGGCTAAAATAAGCATTTTTAAGCATTTTTGATCGTTGAAACCCTTCAAATAGACGCAAAAAAAAATAAAACGAAAAAAATAAAAAATTTTTGTCGTTTTTTTTTGCGTTTTACCCTTAAAAAAGCCCGATTAAACTCAAAAAGTGCTGTTTTTGCTAAAATAAGAATTTTCAAGCATTTTAGATCGTTGAAATCGTTTAAATAGAAGCAATATTAATAAAAACGAATAATAAAAAAATTTGTAAATTTTTTGTGTTTTACGCGTTAAAACGCAGATTAAAAACTCAAAACGTGCTGTTTTTTGTAAAAGGGATTTTCAAGCATTTTAGATCGTTGAAATCGTTCAAATAGACGCAATATTAATAAAAAAGAATAATAAAAATTTCGTCGTTTTTTTGCTGTTTTTTCGCGTTAAAACGCAGAATAAAACCCCCCAAAACGTGCTGTTTTGCTAAAATAAGCATTTTTCAAGCATTTTTTGATCGTTAAATCGTTCAAATAGAAGCAATATTATTAAAAAAAAGAATAATAAAAAAAATTTGTCGTTTTATGTTTTTTTACGCGCAAAAAAAAAAGCGAAATTTAAAGCCCCGGAACGTGCTGTTTTCTAAAATAAACATTTTCAAACATTTTAGATCGTTTAAATCGTTCAAAGACGAATAAAAAAAAAAAAAACGAATAATAAAAATTTCGCCCTTTTTTTGCTGTTTTACCCTTAAAAAGCGATTAAAGCCTTTAAAAAGTGCTGTTTTGCTAAAATAAGCATTTTTTAAAAACATTTTTTTTAAACGTTGAAATCGTTTAAATAGACGCAATATTAATAAAAACGAATAAAAAAAATTTCCCTCGTTTTTTTGCTGCTTTACGCTTTAAAAAAAGCGAAATTAAAACTCAAAACGTGCTGTTTTGCTAAAATAATCATTTTCAAGCATTTTTGATCGTTGAAATCGTTAAAATAGAAGCAATATTAATAAAAACGAATAATAAAAAATTCGTCGTTTTATGCTGTTTTACGCATTAAAACGCAGATTAAAGCTCAAAACGTGCTGTTTTGCTAAAATAAGCATTTTCAAGCATTTTAGATCATTGAAATCGTTCAAATAGACGCAATATTAATAAAAACGAATAATAAAAATTTCGTCGTTTTTATGCTGTTTTTCGCGTTAAAACGCAGAATAAAGCTCAAAAAGTGCTGTTTTGCTAAAATAAGCATTTTCAAGCATTTTAGATCGTTGAAATCGTTCAAAAAGCTAAATTAATAAAACCAATAATAAAAATTCGTCGTTTTATGCTGTTTTACGCGTTAAACGCAGATTAAAAGCTCAAAACGTGCTGTTTGCTAAAATAGGCATTTTCAAGCATTTTAGATCGTTGAAATCGATCAAATAGACGACAAATAAAAAACGAATAAAAAATTTCGTCGTTTTATGCTGTTTTACGCGTTAAAAAAGCAGATTAAAGCTCAAAACGTGCTGTTTTGCTAAAATAAGCATTTTCAAGCATTTTAGATCGTTGAAATCGTTTAAATAAAAGCAATATTAATAAAAAACGAATAATAAAATTCGTCATTTTATGCTGTTTTACGCGTTAAATCGCAGATTAAAGCTCAAAACGTGCTGTTTTGCTAAAATAAGCTTTTCAAGCATTTTAGATCGTTGAAATCGTTCAAATAGAAGCAATATTAATAAAAAACGAATAATAAAAATTCGTCGTTTTATGTGTTTTACGCGTTAAAACGCAGAATAAAGCTCAAAACGTGCTGTTTGGCTAAACAAGCATTTTCAAGCATTTTAGATCGTTGAAATCGTTCAAATAGACGCAATATTAATAAAAAAGAATAAAAAAAATTCATCATTTTTATGTGTTTTACGCGTTAAAACGCAGATTAAAGCTCAAAACGTGCTGTTTTGCTAAAATAAGCATTTTCAAGCATTCTAGATCGTTGAAATCGTTCAAATAGACGCAATAAAAATAAAAACGAATAATAAAATTTGCCGTTTTTATAAAGCTGTTTTACGCGTTAAAACGCAGATTAAAAGCTCAAAAACGTGCCTGTTTTGCTAAAATAAGCATTTTCTGCCATTTTAGATCGTTGAAATCGTCTAAAATAGACGCAATATTAATAAAAAAAACGAATAATAAAAATTTCATCGTTTTATATGTTTTACGCGTTAAAACGCAGCAGAACAAAGCTCAAAACGTGCTGTTTTGCTAAAATAAGCATTTTCAAGCATTTTTAGATCGTTGAAATCGTTCAAATAGAAGCATTAATAAAACGAATAATAAAAAATCGTCGTTTTATGCTGCCTTTACGCGTTAAACGCAGATTTTAAAGCTCAAAACGCGCTGCTCTTTGCTAAAATAAGCATTTTCAAGCATTTTAGATCGTTGAAATCGTTCAAATATTTTAGCCAAAAATAAAAACGAATAATAAAAATTTCGTCGTTTTATACGTTTTACGCGTTAAAACGCAGATTAAAGCTCAAAACGTGCTGTTTTGCTAAAATAAGTAATTTTCAAGCATTTTAAATCGTTGAAATCAGTTCAAATAGACGCAATATTAATAAAAACGAATAATAAAAAATTCCCTGTCGTTTTATGCTGTTTTACGCGTTAAACGCAATTATAGCTCAAAACGTGCTCAAAACGTGCTGTTTCCTTTTGCTGCTAAAATAATCATTTCACCCTTAGATCGTTGAAATCGTTCAAATAGGAGCAATATTAATAAAAACGAATAATAAAAAATTCGTCGTTTTTATGCTGTTTTACGCATTAAAAACGCAGATTAAAGCTCAAAAACGTGCTGCTCATAAAATAAGCATTTTCAAGCATTTTAGATCGCCGCTGAAATCGTTAAAATAGACGGCACATTAATAAAAACGAATAATAAAAAATTTCTGTCGTTTTTATAAGCTGTTTTACGCGTTAAAACGCAGATTAAAGCTCAAAACGTGCTGTTTTGCTGCTAAAATAAGCATTTTCAAGCATTCTAGATCGTTGAAATCGTTCAAATAGACGCAAAATGGCACAAAAACGAATAATAAAAATTCCCGTCGTTTTTATGCTGTTTACGCGCTAAAACGCAGGATTAAAGCTCAAAAACGTGCTGTTTTGCTAAAATAAGCATTTTCAAGCATTTTAAATCGTTGAACCGTTCCAAATAGACGCAATATTAATAAAAAACGAATAATAAAAATTTCGTTTTATGCTGCTTGCATTGCGTTAAACGCAGATTAAAAGCTCAAACGTGCCGTTTTGCTAAAATAATCTCATTTTCAAGCATTTTGTAGATTGCTGAAATCGTTCAAATAGAAGCAATATTAATAAAAACGACACAAAAAATTCGTCGTTTTTATGCTGTTTTACGCATTAAAACGCAGATTAAAAGCTCAAAAACGTGCTGTTTTGCTAAAATAAGCATTTTCAAGCATTTTAGATCGTTGAAATCGTTCAAATAGACGTTAAATAATAATAAAAACGAATAATAAAAAATTCCCTTGCCGTTTTATGTTGTTTTACGCGTTAAAACGCAGATTGCTCAAAACGTGCTGTTTTGCTAAAATAAGCATTTTCAAGCATTTTAGATCGCTGAAATCGTCTAAATAGACGCAATATTAATAAAAACGAATAATGAAAAATTTCGTCGTTTTATGCTGTTTTGCGTTAAAACGCAGAATAAAGCTCAAAACGTGCTGTTTTGCTAAAATAAGCATTTTCAAGCATTTTAGATCGTTGAAATCGTTCAAATAGAAGCAATATTAATAAAAACGAATAATAAAAATTCGTCGTTTTTGTATGTTGTTTTACGCGTTAAAACGCAGATTAAAGCTCAAAACGTGCTGTTTTGCTAAAATAAGCATTTTCAAGCATTTTAGATCGTTGAAATCGTTCAAATAGACGCAATAAAAAATAAAAAACGAATAATAAAAATTTCGTCGTTTTATATTGTTTTACGCGTTAAAACGCAGGATTAAAGCTCAAAACGTGCTGTTTTGCTAAAAATAAGTATTTTCAAGCATTTTAAATCGCTTGAAATCGTTCAAATAGACGCAATATTAATAAAAACGACAATAAAAATTTTGTCGTTTTATGCTGTTTTACGCGTTAAAACGCAAATTATAGCTCAAACGTGCTCAAAACGTGCTGTTTTGCTAAAATAATCATTTTGTTAACTTGACCGTTGAAATCGTTCAAATAGGAGCAATATTAATAAAACGAATAATAAAAATTCGTCGTTTTATGCTGTTTTACGCATTAAAACGTAGATTAAAGCTCAAAACGTGCTGTTTTGCTAAAATAAGCATTTTCAAGCATTTTGTAGATCGCTTTGAAATCGTTAAAATAGGACGTGCAATATTAATAAAACGAATAATAAAAAATTCTAAGGTCGTTTTATAAAGTTGTTTTACGCGTTAAAACGCAGATTAAAGCTCAAAACGTGCTGTTTTATAAAATAAGCATCAAGCATTTTAGATCGTTGAAACGTTCAAATAGACGCAATATTAATAAAACGAATAATAAAAATTCGTCGTTTTTATATTGTTTTACGCGTTAAACGGCAGAATAAAGCTCAAACGTGCTGTTTTGTTAAAATAAGCATTTTCAAGCATTTTAGATCGTTGAAACTCTGTTCAAATAGAAGTAATATTAATAAAACGAATAATAAAAAAATTCGTCGCTTTTATAAGCTGTTTTGCGCGTTAAAAACGCAGGATTAAAGCTCAAAAACGTGCTGTTTTGCTAAAATAAGCATTTTCAAGCATTTTAGATCGCTTGAAATTCGCCCAAATAATGCGTAATATTAATAAAACGAATAATAAAAATTTGCCGTTTTATGTTGTTTTACGCGTTAAAACGCTGATTAAAGCTCAAACGTGCGTTTGCTAAAATAAGCATTTTCAAGCATTTTAGATCGGTGAAATCGTTCAAATAGGACGCAATATTAATAAAAACGAATAATAAAAAATTCGTCGTTTTATGCTGTTTTACGCGTTAAAACGCAGATTAAAGCTCAAACGTGCTGTTTTATAAAATAAGCATTTTCAAGCATTTTAGATCGTTGAAATGTTCAAATAGAAGCAATATTAATAAAAACGAATAAATAAAATTTCGTCGTTTTATACACTGTTTTACGCGTTAAAACGGCAGATTAAAAAGCCCAAAAACGTGCTGTTTTGCTTAAATAAGCATTTTCAAGCATTTTAGATCGTTGAAATCGTTTAAATAGAAGCGCTAAATATTAATAAAACGAATACCAAAAATTCGTCATTTTATATGCTGTTTTACGCGTTAAAAACGTAGATTAAAGCTCAAAACGTGCTGTTTGCTAATATAAGCATTTTCAAGCATTTTTTAGATCGATGAAACCGTTCAAATAGACGCAATATTAATAAAAAACGAATAATAAAAATTTCGTCGTTTTGCTGTTTTACGCGTTAAAACGCAGAATAAAGTTTTTCCAAACATGCTGTTTTGCTAAATAAGCATTTTCAAGCATTTTAGGACTGCTTTCGAAATCGTTCACATAGACTCAATATTACTGTAAAAAAAACGAATAACAAAAAATTTCGTCGTTTTTATGTCGTTTACGCGTTAAACGCAGATTAAAGCTCAAAACGCGCCGTTTTGCTAAAATAAGTATCAAGCATTTTAGATCAGTTGAAATCGTTTAAATAGAAGTACATTAATAAAACGAATAATAAAAACCTGTCATTTTATGCTGTTTTACGCGTTAAAACGCAGATTAAAGCCTCAAAACGTGCTGTTTTTGCTAAAATAAGTATTTTCAAGCATTTTAGATCGTTACTGAAATCGTCTTCAAATAGACGCAATATTAATAAAACGAATAATAAAATTTCTGTCATTTTTATGTTGTTTTACGTTAAAAACGTAGATTGTGCCCAAAACGTGCTGTTTTGCTAAAATAAGCATTTCAAGCATTCTAGATCGTTGAAATCGTTCAAATAGACGCAATAAAAAGGGCCAAAATTTAAAAAAAAACGAATAATAAAAAATTTCCCTCGTTTTTTTGTTTTTTTACGCGTTAAAACGCAGTTAAAGCTCAAAAAGGCTGTTTTGCTAAAATAAAACATGTTTTAAGCATTTTTGATCGTTGAAATCGTTTTTAAAAAGGGAAACAATAAATAAAAAAAATAATAAAAAAAATTGCCCTTTTATGTTTTTTTACGCGTTAAAACGCAGATTAAAGCTCAAAAAGGCTGTTTTGCTAAAATAAGCATTTTCGCTTTTTTGGGTCGTTGAAATCGGGTTTAAAAAAGACCCCAATAAAAATAAAAACGAATAATAAAAATTTCATCGTTATATGCTGTTTTACGCGTTAAACGCAGAAAAAAAAATTTTTAAAAAGTGCCGTTTTTCTAAAATAAACATTTTCAAGCATTTTTGATCTTGAAATCGTTCAAATAGGCCCCAATTTTTAATAAAAAAAGAATAATAAAAATTTCTGTTTTATGCTGTTTTTGCGCGTTAAAAACCGGGGTTAAAAAAACGGAAAGTGCTGTTTTGCTAAAATAAGCATTTTCAAGCAAATTTTTGATCGTTGAAATCGTTCAAATAGAAAAATATTAATAAAAAAAGAATAATAAAAAATTCGTCGTTTTTATGCTGTTTTACGCGTTAAAACGCAGATTAAAAACTCAAAAAGTGCTGTTTTGCTAAAATAAGCATTTTCAAGCATTTTTTTGATCGTTGAAATCGTTCAAATAGAAGCAATAAATAAAAAAGAATAATAAAAAAATTTGTCATTTTTTTGCTGGGTTTTTCGCTTTTAAAACGCAGTTAAAAACTCAAAAAGTGCTGTTTTTTCTAAAATAAGCATTTTCAAGCATTTTAGATCGTTGAAATCGTTCAAATAGACGCAATATTAAAAAACGAATAATAAAAAATTCGTCGTTTTTATGCGTTTTACGTTAAAACGCAGATTAAACTCAAAAGTGCTGTTTTGCTAAAATAAGCATTTTCAACATTTTAGATCGTTGAAATCGTTCAAATAGAAGAATATTAATAAAAACGAATAATAAAATTTTGTCGTTTTATCTGTTTTACGCGTTAAAACGCAGATTAAAAACTCAAAACGTGCTGTTTGCTAAAAAAAGCATTTTCAAGCATTTTAGATCGTTGAAATCGTTTAAATAAGCAATATTAATAAAACGAAAAATAAAAATTCGTCTTTTTGCTGTTTACGCTTAAAACGAGATTAAAGCTCAAAACGTGCTGTTTTGCTAAAATAAGATTTTCAAGCATTTTTGATCGTGAAACCCTTCAAAAGAGCAATATTAATAAAAACCCAATAATAAAAAATTTGTCTTTTATGTGTTTTTCGCGTTAAAAAGCAGAATTAAAGCTCAAAACGCTGTTTGCTAAAAAAAAGTTTTTTCAAGCATTTTAGATCGTTGAAATCGTTCAAAGAGCAATAAAATAAAAACTAATAATAAAAATTTGTCGTTTTTATGCTGTTTACGCGTTAAAACGCAGAAAAAAGCTCAAAACGTGCCCTTTTGCTAAAATAAGCATTTTCAAGATTTAGATCGTTGAAATCGTTAAATAGAGCATATTAATAAAAAACGAAAAATAAAAAAACGTCTTTTATGTTGTTTACGCGTTAAAACGCGATTAAAAGCTCAAAACGTGCTGTTTTTGCTAAAAGCATTTTCAAGCATTTTAGATCGTGAAATCGTTCAAATAGAAGCAATATTAATAAAAACGAATAATAAAAATTCGTCTTTTTATGGCTTTTTACGCGTTAAAAACGAGATTAAAGCTTTAAACTGCTGTTTTCTAAAATAAGCATTTTCAAGCATTTAGGATCGTTGAAATGTTCAAATAGAAGCAATAAAAATAAAAATGAATAAAAAAATTTCGTCGTTTTTATCGTGTTTTACGCGTTAAACGCGATAAAGCTCAAAAGTGCGTTTGCTAAAATAAGCATTTTCAAGCATTTTAGATCGTTGAAATCGTTCAAATAGACGCAATATTAATAAAAAACGAATAATAAAAAAATTCGTCATTTTATGCTGTTTTACGCGTTAAAACGCAGATGTCAAAACGTGCTGTTTTGCTAAAATAAGTTAATCTTTCAAGCATTTTAGATCGTTGGAAATCGTTCAAATAGACGCAATATTAATAAAAACGAATACTGAAAAATTTCGTCGTTTTTATGCTGTTTTACGCAAGTTAAAACGGCAAAAGCCTCAAAACGCCGCTCTGCTAAAATAAGCATTTTCGCCATTTTAGATCGCTGGAAATCGTTCAAATATTTAATAAAAAATCGAATAATACAAAATTCGTCGTTTTATGCTGTTTACGCGTTAAACGCAGATTAACGCTCCAAACGTGCTGTTTTGCTAAAATAAGCATTTTCAAGCATTTTAGATCGTTGAAATCGTTCAAATAGAAGCAATATTAATAAAAACGAATAATAAAAATTCGTCGTTTTATCCTGTTTTACGCGTTAAAACGCAGATTAAAGCCTTCAAATCGTGATGTTTTGCTAAAATAAGCATTTTCAATCATTTTAGATCGTTGAAATCGTTCAAATAGACGCACATAATATAAAACGAATAATAAAAAATTTTGCCGTTTTTATGCTGTTTTACGCGTTAAAATGCTGATTAAAGCTCAAAACGTGCTGTTTTGCTAAAATAAGCATTTTCAAGTATTTTAGATCGTTGAAATCGTTCAAATAGACGCAATATTAATAAAACGAATAACAATAAGAAATTCGTCGTTTTATGCTGTTTTACGTGTTAAAACGCAGATTAAAGCTCAAAACGTGCTGTTTTGCTAAAATAAGCATTTTCAAGCATTTTGTGATCGTTGAAATCGTTCAAATAGAAGCTTACTATTAATAAAAACGAATAATAAAAATTTCGTCGTTTTATGCGTTGTTTTACGCGTTAAAACGCGCAGATTACTCAAAACGTGTGCTGTTTTGCTAAAATAAGCATGTCTAAGCATTTGGGGACGTTGAAATCGTTTAAATTGTGCTTTCAATATTAATAAAAAAAAACGAATAATAAAAAAATTCGTCATTTTTATGCTGTTTTACGTTAAAACGCAGATTAAAAGCTCAAAACGTGCCGCTTCGCTAAAATAAGCATTTTCTGCCATTTTAGATCGTTGAAATCAAGTTCAAATAGACGCAATAAAAAATAAAAACGAATAATAAAATTCTCATCGTTATATGCTGTTTTACGCGTTAAAACGCAGAATAAAACTCAAAATCGCTGTTTTGCTGTGGCCAAGCATTTTCAAGCATTTTGTAGGATCGTTGAAAATCGTTCCGCTTTCAAATAGACGCACATTAATAAAGTAAAAACGAATAATAAAATTCTCTGTCGTTTTATGCTGTTTTGCGCGTTAAAAACGCAGATTAAAGCTCGGAAAGTGCTGTTTTGCTAAAATAAGATTACATTTTAGATCGTTGAAATGTTCAAATAGAAGCAATATTAATAAAAAAACGAATAATAAAAATTCGTCGTTTTATGCTGTTTTACGCGTTAAAACGCAGATTAAAAGCTCAAACGTGCTGTTTTGCTAAAAATACATTTTCAAGCATTTTAGATCGCTGAAATCGTTCAACAGAAGCAATATTAATAAAAAAACGAATACGTAAATTCGTCATTTTTATAAAGCTGTTTTACGGGCTTTAAAACGCAGATTAAAGCTCAAAACGCTGTTTTGCTAAAAATAAGCATTTCAAGCATTTAGATCGTTGAAATCGTTCAAATAGACGCAATAAAAATAAAACGAATAATAAAATTTCATCGTTTTTATGCTGCTCTTACGTTAAAACGCAGAATAAAGCTCAAAACGTGCTGTTTTAAGAAAATAAAGCAATTTTCAAGCATTTTGTGATCGCTGAAATCGTCAACAGACGCAATATTAATAAAAACGAATAATAAAAATTTCGTCGTTTTATGCTGTTTTACGCTAAACGTGATTAAATCTCAGCGCTGTTTTGCTAAAAAATAAGCATTTTCAAGCATTTTGTGATCGTTGAAATCGTTCAAATAGAAGTTACGATAATAAAACGAATAATAAAAATTCGCCGTTTTATGCTGTTTTGCGCTGTAAAACGCAGATTAAAAGCTCAAAACGCGCTGTTTTGCTAAAATAAGTATCAGCGCATTTTGTGATCGCTGAAACGTTCAACACGCACATTAATAAAACGAAATAATAAAAATTTCGTCGTTTTTATGTTGCGTTACGCGTTAAAACGCTGATTGCGCCTGTAAAAACGCTGTTTTGCTAAAATAAGCATTTCAAGCATTTCCAGATCGCTGAAATCGTTCTAAATAGACGGAATAAAAATAAAAACGAATAATAAAAATTTCATCGTTTTATGCGCTGTTTTACGCGTTAAAACGCAGAATAAAAGCTCAAAACGCGCTCGCTAAAATAAGCATTTTCTGCCATTTTAGATCGTTGAAATCGTTCAAATAGACGTGCAATATTAATAAAAACGAATAATAAAAATTTCGTCGTTTTATGCTGTTTTACGCGTTAAAACGCAGATTAAATCTCGAAAAGTGTTTTGCTAAAAATAAGTATTTTCAAGCATTTTAGATCGTTGAAATTGTTCAAATAGGCAATATTAATAAAAACGAATAATAAAAAATTCGTCGTTTTATGCTGTTTTGATGCTGTAAAACGCAGATTAAAAGCCTGCAAACGTGCTGTTTTGCTAAAATAAGCATTTTCAAGCATTTAGATCGCTGAAATCGTTCAAACAGACGCAATATTAATAAAAACGAATAATAAAAAAATTCCTGTCGTTTTGTGTATGCTGTTTTACGCGTTAAAACGCTGATTAAAGCTCAAAACGCTGCTTTGCTGCTAAAATAAGCATTTTCGCCATTTTGTAGATCGTTGAAATCGTTCAAATAGACGCAATATTAATAAAAACGAATAATAAAAAAATTCGTCGTTTTATGTTATTTTACGCGTTAAAAATCTGCGAATAAAGCTCAAAACGTGCTGTTTTGCTGTAAATAAGCATTTTCAAGCATTTTGTGATCCTTGGAAATCGTTCACATTATTGTGACGCAATATTAATTAAAAACGAATAATAAAATTTCGTCGTTTTATGTTGTTTTACGCGTTAAAACGCAGATTAAAGCTCAAAACGTGCTGTTTTTGCTGCTAAAATAAGCATTTTCAAGCATTTCAGATCGTTGAAATCGTTTAAATAGAAGCGCTAACATTAATAAAAAACGAAATAATAAAAAAATTCGTCATTTTATGGTTTTACGCGTTAAAAACGCAGATTAAAGCTCAAAAACGTGCGCTGTTTTATAAAATAAGCATTTTCTTTGGCGCATTGTAGATCGTTGAAATCGTTCAAATAGAAGCAATATTAATAAAAACGAATAATGTACCCGTCGTTTTATGCTGTTTTACGCATTAAAAACGCAGATTAAAGTTCAAACGTGCTGTTTTGCTAAAATAAGCATTTTCAAGCATTTTAGGATCGTTGAAATCGTTCAAATAGACGCAATATTAATAAAAAACGAATAATAAAAATTTCGGTCGTTTTATGTTGTTTTACGCGTTAAAACGCAGAATAGTGCTTCAAGACGTGCGCTGTTTTGCTAAAATAAGCACCTCAAGCATTTTAGATCGTTGAAACGCTCCAGAAGCAATAGCTAATAAAAACGAATAATAAAAAATTCGTCGTTTTATGCTGTTTTACGCGTTAAAAACGCAGATTAAAGCTCAAAACGTGCTGTTTGCTAAAATAAGCATTTTCACATTTAGATCATTGAAATCGATCAAATAGACGCAATAAAAATAAAACGAATAATGTACCTTCGTCGTTTTGCTGTTTTACGCGATAAAACGCAGATTAAAGCTCAAAACGTGCTGTTTTGCTAAAATAAGCATTTTCAAGCATTTTAGATCGTTGAAATCGTTTAAATAGAAGCAATATTAATAAAACGAATAATAAAAATTCGTCATTTTTATGCTGTTTTACGCGTTAAAATCGCGATTAAAGCTCAAAACGTGCTGTTTTGCTGCACAAGTACGCCATTTGAGATCGCTGAAATTCCCCGTTCAAATAGACGCGCAATATTAATAAAAAACGAATAATAAAATTTCGTCGTTTTATGCTGTTTTACGCGTTAAAACGCAGAATAAAGCTCAAAACGTGCTGTTTTGCTGCTAAAAATAAGCATTTTCAAAGCATTTTAGATCGTTGAAATCGTTCAAATAGAAGCAATATTAATAAAAACGAATAATAAAAATCGTCGTTTTATGCTGTTTTACGCGTTAAACGCAGATTACCCGCTCAAAACATGCTGTTTTGCTAAAATAAGCATTTTCAAGCATTTTAGATCGCTGGAAATCGTTCAAATAGAAGCAATATTAATAAAAACGAATACGTAATACCTGTCGTTTTATGCTGTTTTACGCGTTAAAACGCAGATTAAAGCTCACCGTGCTGTTTTGCTAAAATAAGCATTTTCAATCATTTTTGTGATCAAGCTGGAAATCGTTCAAATAGGACGCAATATTAATAAAGAATAATAAAATTCTTTGCCGTTTTATGTTGTTTTGATGCGTTAAAATGTTGATTAAAGCCCGCCAAAACGTGCTGTTTTGCTAAAATAGCATTTTCAGGTATTTTAGGATCGTTGAAATCGTTCAAATAGACGTTAGTCATTAATGTTCCAAACATCAAGAAATTCGTCGTTTTATGTTGTTTTACGCGTTAAAACGCAGATTAAAGCTCGCTGCAAACGCTGTTTTGGCAAAATAAGCATTTTCAAGCATTTTAGATCGTTGAACCGTTCAAATAGAAGCAATATTAATAAAACGAATAATGTACCCCTGTCGTTTTATGCTGTTTTACGCAAGTTAAAACGCAGATTAAAGCTCAAAAACGTGCTGTTTTGCTAAAATAAGCATGTTCAAGCATTTTAGATCGTTGAAACTGCTCTTAATAGAAGCAATATTAAATAAAACGAATAATAAAAATCTGTCATTTTTATGTTGTTTCACGCGTTAAACGTAGATTAAAAGCACACGTAAACGTGCTGTTTTGCTTAAAATTAAGCATTTTCAAGCATTTTAGATCGTTGAAATGTTCAAATAGACGCAATAAAAATAAAACGAATAATAAAAATTTCATCGTTTTATGCTGTTTTACGTGTTAAACGCAGAATAAAGCTCAAACGTGCTGTTTTGCTAAAATAAGCATTTTCAAGCATTTTAGATCGTTGAAATTGTTCAAATGCGAAATTTTTAATAAAAAGAAAAATTTAAAAAATTTGTCGTTTTATTGTTTTTGCGCTTAAAACCGATTAAATAAAAAGCTTTTTTGCAAAAAAATTTAACTTTTAGATTTAAACTTAAATGGCTTTTAAAAAAGAAAAATTTAAAAAAAAGTCGTTTTATCGTTCTACCTTTAAAACCGATTAAATAAAAATGTGTTTTGTTAAGCTTTTTAAAAAATTTTAAAACGTTAAATCGTTAAAAAGCAAAATTTTAAAAAGAAAAATTTTTTTCGTTTTATGCGGACCAAAAAAAATTAAATCCCGTTTTTTCTTAAGCTTTTCTTTTAACTTAAAACGTTCAAAAAGCAATTTTTAAAAAAAAAATAAAAAACGTTTTTATTTTTTTTAAAACGAAATAAAAAAAACCCCTTTTTTTTTTGCTAAAAAAGCAATTTAAGCTTTTTTTTTTTGGGAAATTTAAAAGACCTTTAATAAAAACGAAAAAAAAAACCCCTTTTTTTTTTTTTCGCGTTCGCGTTAAAAATAAAAGTTTTTGCAAAAGGGTTTTTTAAGCATTTTAGATTTAAATCGTTAAAAACAATATTAAAACCATTAGTCTGTTTCTGTAAAAACGCTTTAAAAGCAGATTTAATCGTTAAACGTGTTTTTAAATATAAGCATATTCAAAAATTTTAGATCGTTAAATTCTGTTTATGACGTTACCTTATAAAAACGATTATAAGTCAAACTGCGTTTCTAAATGTGTTACTTTTAAGACTTTAGATCTGAAATCTGTTTCAAATAGAATAAGTATTATAAAAATGAGATAATAAAAATTTCAGTGTTTTATGCTTTATTAACGCGTAAAATAAAACGTCAAAACGTGCTGTTTTGCGTAAAAAAGATTTTAACAAACTTTGATTTGAAAGTTAAATAGACGAAATTTTAATAAAATGAATAATAAAAATTCGTCATTATTTAAGCGATTAAAAAATGCAGATTTAATCAATTGCGTTTTAACGAAATAAAGCTTTAACGCGATTTTTAAAACTTGAAATCGTTCAAATAAGCAATATTAATGAAAAATTAATAAAATTGCGTTTTTAATAATTACGATAAAAAGAATCCGAAACTGCTGTTTTGCAAAAAGATTATCAAAGCATTTTATCGTTAAAAAAGTCAATTAAAGCAATTTAATAAAACGAATAATAAAATTCGCATATTTTAAACATATAAAAATCCGTTAAATGCAATTTGCGTTTAAAATAAGAATTTAAGCATTTAATCGTTAATCGTTCAAATAGCAATATTAACTAAAAATCGTTCAAATAACGCAATTTATAAACGAATTTAACTTTAGCAGTTTTAAAGCGATTAAGCTTAAAACGTCGTTTTAAAAAAGCTTTAACGTTTTTTAAAATCTGAAATCGTTCAAATTAATTTAACTTTCAAATAGAAAAAAAATTTCGTCATTTTATAATAAAATTTCGCTTTAAAACGCAGTTTTAACGCTTAAAACGCATAAAGTCAAAACGTGCTGTTTAGCTAATTTAGATCGTTTGCAATCTTTGATCGATGAAAATCGTTCAATAAAAACAATATAATAAAAAAGTTAATTTATTCGTGTTTTGCTTAAATTTACGCGATAAAAGCTCAAAAAACTCAACTGTTTTGCTAAAATAAGCATTTTCAAGCATTTTAATCACGTTCAAATAGACGCAATATTAATAAAACGATTAATAAAAATTTCGTTTTATGCTGTTTTACGCGTTAAAACGCAGATTAAAGCTCAAAACGTGCTGTTTTAAAATAAGCATTTTCAAGCATTTTAGATCTTGAAATCGTTCAAATAGAACAATATTATAAAAACGAATAAAAAAATTCGTCATTTTTATGCTGTTTTACGCTTTAAAACGCAGATTAAAGTCAAAACGTGCTGTTTTTGCTAAAATAAGCATTTTAAGCATTTTGATCGTTGAAATCTTCAAATAGAAGCAATAAAAAAAAACGAATAATAAAAATTTCATGTTTTATGCTGTTTTACGCTTAAAACGCAGATTAAAGCTCAAAACGTGCTGTTTTGCTAAAATAAGCATTTTCAAGCATTTTGGATCGTTGAAATCGTTCAAATAGACGCAAAATTAATAAAAACGAATTAATAAAAATTCGTCGTTTTATAGTGTTTTACGCGTTAAAACGCAGAATAAAGCTCAAAACGTGCTGTTTTGCTAAAATAAGCATTTTCAAGCATTTTAAAATCCCTTAAATCGTTTTAAAAGGGGGCCTATTAAAAAACGGGAAAAAAAAAATTTTGTCTTTTTAGTTTTTTTCGCGTTAAAAAGCGATTAAAGCCAAAAAGTGCTGTTTTTTAAAAAAAAAGCAATTTTTAAGCATTTTTGATCGTTGAAATCGTTTTAAATAGACCCCAATATTAATAAAAACGAATAATAAAAATTTTGTCGTTTTTTGGTTGGTTTTACGCGTTAAAAAAGGAATTAAAAAAAACGTGCTGTTTTTTCTAAAATAAGCATTTTCAAGCATTTTAGATCGTTGAAATCGTTCAAATAGAAGCAATATTAATAAAAAACCCAAAAATAAAAATTTCGTGGTTTTTTTGCTGTTTTACCCTTAAAAAAAGCAAATTAAAAACTCAAAACGTGCTGTTTTTTCTAAAATAAGCATTTTCAAGCATTTTTTGATCGTTTAAACCTTAAATAGGCAATATTAATAAAAAAAGAATAAAAAAAATTTTGTCTTTTTATGCTGTTTTTTCGCGAAAACGGAAATTAAAAAAACAAAAAGTGCTGTTTTGCTTTCCAAACATTTTCAAGCATTTTTTTTCCCTTGAAACGCAAATAGGGCGCAATATTAAAAAAACGAATAATAAAAAATTTCCCCTCGTTTTTTTGCTGTTTTAAGCGTTAAACGCAGAATTTAAAACTCAAACCCTTTTTCCCTTTAAAAAAAGGGTTTCGCCCCTTTTAACGGAAAGCCCAAATAGAAATATTAATAAAAAAGAATAATAAAAAATTTGCCCTTTTTAAGCTGTTTTTCCCTTAAAAAGCAGATTAAAAAACTCAAAACGGCTGTTTTTTCTAAAATAAGCATTTTCAAGCATTTTTTGATCGTTGAAATGTTTAAATAAAAAGCAATATTAAATTTTAAAAAAAGAATAATAAAAAATTTGCTTTTTTTGTTTTTTTGCGTTAAAAAAGCAGATTAAAAACCAAAAAAGTGCTGTTTTGTTAAAAAAAAGCAATTTTTTAAGCATTTTGATCGTTGAAATCGTTCAAATAGACGGGAATATTAATAAAAAAAGGGAAAAATAAAAAAATTTTTTGCCCTTTTTTATGCTGTTTTTCGCGTTAAAAAAGAGAAAAAAAGGGTCAAAAAGTGCTGTTTTTCCCAAAATAAAACATTTTCAAAAATTTTAAATCGTTGAAAGTTCAAATAGAAAATTTTAAAAAAAACAAAAAATAAAAAATTTTTGTCGTTTTTTAAAAATGTTTTTCGCGTTAAAACGCAGAATTTAAAACTCAAAAAGTGCTGTTTTTTGCTAAAAATAAGCATTTTCAAGCATTTTAGATTTTAAATGGGTTAAATAGAAGCAATATTAATAAAAAAAATAATAAAAAATTTTGTCGTTTTTTTGCTGTTTTTCGCGTTAAAAAAGCAGAATTTAAAACTCAAAAAAGTGCTGTTTTGCTAAAATAAACATTTTCAAGCTTTTGATCGTTGAAACGTTCAAATAGACGCAATATTAATAAAAAAGGGGAAAAAAAAATTTTTGTCGTTTTTAAGCTGTTTTACGCCGTTAAAACGCAGATTAAAGCTCAAAACGTGCTGTTTTCTAAAATAAGCCTTTTTAAAATTTTAAATCGTTGAAATTGCAAATAAAAAATATTAATAAAAACGAAAAAAAAAAAAATTCGTCGTTTTTTGGGTGGAAAAGCGTTAAAAAAGCAGAAAAAGGCCCCAAAACGTGTTGTTTTTCCAAAATAAACATTTTCAAGCATTTAGATCCTGAAATCGTTCAAATAGACGGCCATTAATAAAAACGAATAATAAAATTTCGTCAGTATGTTGTTTTACGCTAAAACGCATTAAAAGCTCAAAACGCTGTTTTCATAAAATAAGTATTTTCAAGCATTTGACCGTTGAAATCGTTCAAATAGAAGCCAATACGGCCAAAAACGAATAATAAAATCTTCGTCATTTTTATAAGCTGGCGTTTTACGCTTTAAAACGCAGATTAAAGCTCAAACGTGCTGTTTTATAAAATAAGCATTTTCAAGCATTTTGATCGTTGAAATCGTTCAAATAGACGCAATAAAAAATAAAAAACGAATAATAAAATTTCATCGTTTTTATGTTGTTCTTTACGCGTTAAAACGCAGAATAAAGCTCAAACGTGTTGCGTTTAAAATAAGCATTTCTTTCAACATTTTAGACTGCTGAAATCGTTCAACACGCAATATTAATAAAACGAATAATAAAAATTTCGTCGTTTTATGTTGCTTTACGCGTTAAAACGTTGATTAAAGCTCAAAACGTGCTGTTTTGCTAAAATAAGCATTTTCAAGCATTTTAGATCGTTGAAATCGTTCAAATAGGACGCATATTATTAATAAAAACGAATAATAAAAAATTCGTCGTTTTTAAAAGTTGTTTTACGCGTTAAAACGCAGATTAAAGCCTTCAAAAACGTGCTGTTTTGGTTAAAATAAGCATTTTCAAGCATTTTAGATCGTTGAAATCGTTGAAATAGGCTAATATTAATAAAAACGAATAATAAAATTTCGTCGTTTTATGCTGTTTTACGCGTTAAACGCAGATTAAAAGCTCAAACGTGCTGTTTTGCTAAAATAAGCATTTTCAAGTATTTTAGATCGTTGAAGTCGTTTAAATAGAAGCAATATTAATAAAAACGAATAATGTAAAAAATTCGTCATTTTATGCTGTTTTACGCGTTAAAACGTAGATTAAAAGCTCAAACGTGTTGTTTGCTAACATAAGCATTTTCAAGCATTTTAGATCGTTGAAATCGTTCAAATAGACGCGCAATATTAATAAAACGAATAATAAAATTTCGTCGTTTCATGTTAAGTTTACGCAAGTTAAAACGCAGAATAAAAAGTTCAAACGTGCGCTGTTTCTAAAAATAAATAAGTATTTTCAAGCATTTTAGACGTTGAAATCGTTCAAATAGAAAACAATATTAATAAAAACGACAATAAAAAATTCGCCGTTTTATGCGCCGTTTTACGCGTTAAAAAACGCAGCATTAAAAGCTCAAATCGTGCCGTTGTTTTGCTAAACAAGCATTTTCAAGCATTTTGACCGCTGAAATCGTTTAAATATGAAGCAATATTAATAAAAAACGAATAATAAAAATCGTCATTTTTATGCTGCTTTACGCGTTAAAACGCAGATTAAAGCTTAAAACGCGCTGTTTTGCTAAAATAAGCATTTTCAAGCATTTTAGATCGCTGGAAATCGTTCAAATAGACGCAATATTAATAAAAACGAATAATAAAATTTCCGCCGCTTTTATGTTGTTTTACGCGTTAAACGCAGAATAAAAGCTCAAAAATCGCAAGTTGTTTTGCTAAAATGTAAGCATTTTCAAGCACGTAGATCGGCAAAATCGTTCAAATAGACGCAATATTACCAAAAAAACGAATAATAAAAATTCGTTTTTATGTTGTTTTACGCGTTAAACGCGAATAAAAGCTCAAACGTGCTGTTTTGCTAAAATAAGTATTTTTCAAGCATTTTGACCGTTGACATCGTTCAAATTGACGCAATATTAATAAAAAACAAATAATAAAATTTCGTCGTTTTATGTTGTTTACGCGTTAAACGCAGATTGTGCCTTCAAAACGTGCTGTTTTGCTGTAAATAAGCGCTTTCAAGCATTTTTAGATCGTTGAAATTGTTCAAATAGAAGCAATATTAATAAAAAACGAATAATAAAAAATTCGTCGTTTTATGCTGTTTTACGCGTTAAAAACGCAGATTAAAAGCTCAAAACGTGCTGTTTTGCTAAAAATAAGCATTTTCAAGCATTTTAGATCGTTGAAATAGTTCAAATAGAGCTACATTAATAAAAAAACGAATAATAAAATTCGTCGTTTTTATGTTGTTTTACGTTAAAACGGTGATAAAAAGCTCAAAACGTAAAGGCTGTTTTTGCTAAAAATAAGCATTTTCAAGCATTTTAGATCGTTGAAATCGTTCAAATAGACGCAATATTAATAAAAACGAATAATAAAAATTTGTCGTTTTATGCTGTTTTACGCGTTAAAACGCAGATTAAAGCTCAAAACGTGCTGTTTTTCTAAAATAAGCATTTTCAAGAATTTTAAATCGCTGAAACCGTTCAAATAGAAAGCTTTTCACATTAATAAAACGAATAATAAAAATTCGTCGTTTTATGCTGTTTTACGCGTTAAAACGCAGAATAAAAGCTCAAACGTTGTTTTGCTAAAAATAAGTATTTTCAAGCATTTGTGATCGTTGAAATAGTTCAAATAGAAGCTAAATACACAAAAAAACGAATAATAAAAAATTCGTCGTTTTATGCTGCTTTACGCGTTAAAACGCAGAATGTGCCCAAATGTGCTGTTTTTGCTAAAATAAGTATTTTCAAGATTAGATCGTTGGAATTGTTCAAATAGATGACGCAATATTAATAAAAAACGAATAATAAAAAATTTCTTGTCGTTTTATGTTGTTTTACGCGTTAAAACGCAGATTAAAAGCTCAAAACGTGCTGTTTTTCTAAAATAAGCATTTTCAAATAATTTTAAATCGTTGAAATCACTGTTCGTAGAAGCAATATTAATAAAAACGAATAATAAAAATTCGTCGTTTTGTTGTTTACGCAAGTTAAAAACGTGCAAGAATAAAAGCTCAAAAAAACGTGCTGTTTTGGTTAAAATGCTACTTTTACATTTTTAGATCGTTGAAATCGTTCAAATAGACGTATATTAATAAAAAACGAATAATGCGCCCATCGTTTTATGCTGCTTTACGCGTTAAAAACGCAGAATAAAAGCTCAAAACGTGCTGTTTTGTTAAAATAAGCATTTTCAAGCATTTTAGATCCTTTGAAACGTTCAAATAGATCGCACAATATTAATAAAAACGACACAAAATTCCTGTTGTTGTTTACGTTAAAAACGGGTAGATTAAAGCTCAAACGTGCTGTTTTGCTAAAATAAGATGCCAAGCGATTTAGATCGTTGAAATCGTCTCAAATAGAAGGCACATAATAAAACGACAATAAAAATTGTCATTTTTATGTTGCCTTTACGCTTTAAAAACGCAGATTAAAGCCTCAAAACGTGCTGTTTTGCTAAAATAAGCATTTTCAAGCATTTTGATCGTTGAAATCGTTCAAATAGACGCAATAAAAATAAAAACGAATAATAAAATTTTATCGTTTTATGCTGTTTACGCGTTAAAAAAACGTGCAGAATAAATCAAAACGTGCTGTTTCAAAATAAGCATTTTCAAGCATTTTAGATCGCTGAAATCGTTCAAATAGACGCGCAATATTAATAAAAACGAATAATAAAAATTTCGTCGTTTTTATAAGCTGTTTTTACGCGTTAAAACGCTTTCGATTAAAGCTCAAAACGTGCTGTTTTGCTAAATAAGCATTTTTCAGCATGACCGTTGAAATCAACTAAATAGACGCAATATTAATAAAAACGAATAATGTAAAAATTCGTCGCTTACGTTGTTTTACGCGTTAAAACGCAGACTAAAGCTCCTCAAAACGTGCTGTTTCGCTGTACGCTACCAGCTACTCTAGGATCGTTGAAAACCTGCTGAAATAGAAATAAATTATTAATAAAAACGAATAATGTACCCTCTGTCGTTTTTATGCTGTTTTACGCGTTAAACGCAGATTAAGCTCAAAAACGTGCTGTTTTGCTAAAATAAGCATTTTCAAGCATTTGACCGTTGAAGTCGTTTAAATAGAAGCAATATTAATAAAACGAATAATAAAAATTCGTCATTTTATAAGCTGTTTTACGCGTTAAAACGCAGATTAAAAGCCCTTCAAAACGTGCTGTTTTGTTAACATAAGCATTTTCAAGCATTTTAGATCGTTGAAATCGTTCGTAAATAGACGCAATATTAATAAAAACGAATACCAAAATTTGTCGCTTTTATAAGCGTTTCAGCGCGTTAAAAACGCAGAATAAAAGCTCAAACGTGCTGTTTTGCTAAATAAGTATTTTCAAGCATTTTAGATCGTTGAAATTGTTCACAAATAGAAAACAATATTAATAAAAAACGAATAATAAAAATTCGCCGTTTTATGCTGTTTTACGCGTTAAACGCAGATTAAAAGCTCAAATCGTGCTGTTTTGCTGCAACAAGCATTTTCAAGCATTTTAGATCGTTGAAATCGTTTAAATAGAAGCAATATTAATAAAAAACGAATAATAAAAATCGTCGGCTTTTATGTTGCTTTACAGTGTTAAACGCAGATTAAAGCTTTAAACGTGTTGTTTTGCTAAAATAAGCATTTTCAAGCATTTTAGATCGTTGAAATCGTTCAAATAGACGCAATATTAATAAAAACGAATAATAAAAATACCTTCGTCGTTTTATGTTACGTTTACGCGTTAAAACGCAGGAATAAAGCTCAAAATCGTGCTGTTTTGCTAAAATAAGCATTTTCAAGCATTTTAGATCGTTGAAATCGTTCAAATATACGCAATATTACTAAAAACGAATAATAAAAATCTGTCGTTTTATGTTTTACGCGTTAAACGCAGAATAAAGCTCAAAACGTGCTGCTGGTTTTGCTAAAATAAGCATTTTCAAGCATTTTAGATCGTTGACATCGTTCAAATTCGACGCAATATTACAAAACAATAAAAATTTCGTTTTATGCTGTTTTACGCGTTAAAACGCAGATTAAAAGCTCAAAACGTGCTGTTTTGCTAAAAATAAGCATTTTCAAGCATTTTGATCGTTGAAATCGTTCAAATAGACGCAATATTAATAAAACGAATAATGTACCTCTGTCGTTTTATGCTGTTTTACGCGTTAAAACGCGGTGATTAAAGCTCAAAACGTGCTGTTTTGCTAAAATAAGTATTTTTCAAGTATTTAGATCGCTGGAATTGTTCAAATAGAAGCAATATTAATAAAAACGAATAATAAAAATTTCGTCGTTTATGCTGTTTTACGCGTTAAAACGCAGATTAAAGCTCAAAACGTGTTGTTTTGCTAAAATAAGCATTTTCAAGCATTTTAGATCGCTGAAATCGTTCAAATAGACGCAATATTAATAAAAACGAATAATAAAAATTCGTCGTTTTATGCTGTTTTATGCGTTAAAACGCTGATTAAAAGCTCACAAAACGTGCTGTTTTGCTAAAATAAGCATTTTCGCCATTTTAGATCGTTGAAATCAATTAAATAGACGCAATATTAATAAAAAACGAATAATAAAAACTTCGTCGTTTTATGTTGTTTTTACGCGTTAAAATCGCGTAGATTAAAGCTCAAACGTGCTGTTTTGCTAAAATAATCATTTTCAAGCATTTTAGATCGTTGAAATCGTTCAAATAGAAGCAATATTAATAAAAAAACGAATAACAAAAATTCGTCGTTTTGCGCTGCGTTTTACGCGTTAAAACGCAGATTTAAAGCCCAAAACGTGCTGTTTGCTAAAATAAGCATTTTCAAGCATTTTAGATCGTTGGAAATAGTTCAAATAGAAGCAATATTAATAAAAACGAATAATAAAAATTGTCGTTTTTAGAGCAAGCTGTTTTACGCGTTAAAACGCAGATAAAAGCTCAAAACGTGCTGTTTTGCTAAAATAAGCATTTTTCTTCTTAGATCGCTGAAATCGTTCAAATAGACGCAACATTAATAAAAAAAAAACGAATAATAAAAATTTCGTCGTTTTATGTTGTTTTACCGCGTTAAAAAACGCAGATTAAAGCTCAAAAACGCTGTTTTGCTAAAATAAGCATTTTCAAGAATTTTAGATCGTTGAAATCACCGTTCAAATAGAAGCAAATATTAATAAAAACGAATAATAAAAAATTCGTCGTTTTATGCTGTTTTACGCGTTAAAACGCAGATTGCTCAAAACGTGCTGTTTTGCTGCTAAAATAAGCATTTTCAAGCATTTTAGATCGTTGAAATCGTTCAAATAGACGCAATAAAAATAAAACGAATAATAAAAATTCTGTCGTTTTTATGCTGTTTTACGCGTTAAAAACGCAGAATAAAAGCTCAAAACGTGCTGTTTTGCTAAAAATAAGCATTTCAAGCATTTTAGATCGCTGAAATCGTTCAAATAGACGCAATATTAATAAAAAACGAATACCAAAATTCCCGTCGTTTTAATGCAGTTTTACGCGTTAAAACGTGCGCAGATTAAAGCTCTCAAAACGTGCTGTTTTGCTAAAAATAAGCATTTTCAAGCATTTTAGATCATTGGAAATCGTCTCAAATAGGTTTTTGAATATTAATAAAAAACGTAATAAAAATTCGTCGTTTTTATGCTGTTTTAGGCGTTAAAAACGCAGATTAAAGCTCAAAACGTAAGCGCTGTTTTGCTAAAATAAGCATTTTCAAGCATTTTAGATTGTTGACATCGTTCAAATAGACGCAATATTAATAAAAACAAATAATAAAATTTCGTCGTTTTTATGTTGTTTTACGTTAAAAACGCAGATTAAAGCTCAAAACGTGCTGTTTTGCTAAAATAAGCATTTTCAAGCATTTTGATCGTTGAAATCGTTCAAATAGACGCAATATTAATAAAAAAACGAATAATAAAAATTTCGTCGTTTTTATGTTGCTTTACGCGTTAAAACGCAGATTAAAGCCTTCAAAACGTGCTGTTTTGCTAAAATAAGCATTTTCAAGCATTTTAGATCGTTGAAATCGTTCAAATAGACGCAATATTAATAAAAACGAATAATAAAATTTTTGTCGTTTTATGCGTTTTACGCGTTAAAACGCAGAATTAAAGTTAAAACGTGCTGTTTTGCTAAAATAAGCATTTTAAGCATTTTGATCGTTGAAATCGTTTAAATAGAAGCAATATTAATAAAACGAATAATAAAAATTCTCGTTTTTTTTGCTGTTTTACGCGTTAAAACGCAGATTAAAGCTCAAAACGTGCTGTTTTGCTAAAATAAGCATTTTCAAGCATTTTAGATCGTTGAAATCGTTCAAATAGAAGCAATTAATAAAAACGAATAATAAAAATTCGTCGTTTTTTTGCTGTTTTACGCGTTAAAACGCAGATTAAAGCTCAAACGTCTGTTTTGCTAAAATAAGCATTTTCAAGCATTTTAGATCGTTGAAATCGTTCAAATAGACGCAAAAAAAAAAAATAAAATTAGGTTTTTTAAAAACCCAAAAAAATTAAAAATTTTTCAATAGCTTTTATAGCTTTTTTGCGTTAAACGAAATTAAAACTAAAACGTGGGGTTTTGCTAAAATAAGCATTTTCCAAGCAAAATTTTTAGGATTTTTCCCTTGGAAATTTTTTTGGTTTTTTTGGGAAAAAAATTTTTTAAAAAAAAATTTTTTTTTTTTTTTGGGTTTTTTTAAAAAAAATTTTTAAAAAACCTTTTTAAAAAAAAAACCCTTTTGGGTTTTTTCGGAAAACCCGGGAAAAAAAAAAAGGGGGAAAAAAATTTTTTTTTTAAAAAAAAAAAAAAAAATTTTTTAAAAAAAGTTTTAAAAAACCCTTTTTTTTTTTCGGAAAAAATTTAAAAAAAATTTGGGTTTTTAAAAAACTTTTTTAAAATTTTTTTTAAAACGGAAAACCCAAATTTTGGGGGCAAAAAAAAATTTTTTTTTTTCCCTTTAAAAAAAAAAAAAAAATTTTTTAAAAAAAAAATTTTAAAAATTTTTTTTTTTTTTTTTTAAAAAAAAATTTTTAAAAAAAAAATTTTAAAAAAAGTTTTTAAATTTTTAAATTTTAAAAGGGAAAAAAAAAAATTTTTTAAAAAAAAAAAAATTTTTTTTGGAAATTTTTTGCCCAAAAAAATTAAAAAAAAAAAAATTTTTTTTTTTTTTTTTTTAAAAGGGAAAAAAAAAGGGGAAAAAAAAAAAAAATTTTTTTTTTTTTTTTTTTTTAAAAAAAAAAAAAAAAAACCTTTTTTTTTTTAAAAAAAAAAAAAAATTTTTTTTTTAAAAAAAAAAAAAAAAAATTTTTTTTTTGGGTTTTAAAGGGAAAAAAAAAAAAAATAAAAAATTTTTTTTTTTTTTGTTTTTGGGAAAAAAAGGGGAAAAAAAAAAAAAAAAAAAAAAAAAATTTTTTTTTTTTTTTTTGGGAAAAAAAAAAAAAAAAAAAATTTTTTTTTTTAAAAGGTTTTTTAAAAAAATCCCGGGGTTTTAAAAAAAATTTAAAAAAAAAAAAAATTTTTTTTTTTTTTTTTTTTTAAAAAAAAAAAAAAACTTGTTTTTTAAAAGGGGTTTTTTTTTAAAAAAAAAATTTTTTTTTTTTTAAAATTTAAAAAAAAATTTTTTTTTTTTGGGGGGGGGGAAAAAAAAAAAAAAAAATTTTTTTTAAAAAAAAAAAAAAAAATTTTTTTTAAAAAAAAAAAAAAAAAAATTTCTTTTTTTTCTTTTTTTTAAAAAAAAAAAAAAAATTTTTTTTTTAAAAAAATTTAAAAATTTTTTTTAAAAAAAAAAAAATTTAAAAATTTTTAAAAATTTTGGAAAAATTTTTAAAAAAAAAAAAATTTTTTTTTTTTAAAAGGCCAAAAATTTTTTTTTTGGGGTTTTAAAAAAAGCAATTTTAAAAAAATTTAAAAAAAAAAAATTTAAAAAAAATTTTAAAAAAAAAAAAACCCTTTTTTTTTTTTCAAAAAAGTTTTAAAAAATTTTTTTAAAAAAACCCCAAAAAAAATTTTAAAAAAAAAAAAACCTTTTTTTAAAAAAAATTTTTTAAAAAAATTTTTTTTTTTTTTGGGGAAAAAAGCCCAAAAAAATTTTTTTTTAAAAAAAAAAAAAAAGCAAATTTTTTTTTTAAAAAAAAAAAAAAAAAAAATTTTTTTTTTTAAAAAAAAAAAATTTTTTTTTTTTAAAAAAAAACCAAAATTTTTTTGAAAAAATTTTAAAAAATTTTAGATCGTTGGGAAATCGTTCAAATAGAAACAATATTATTAATAAAAACGAATATAAAAATTTCGTCACGTTTTTATGCTGTTTAATGCGTTAAAACGCTGATTAAAGCTCAAAACGTGCTGTTTGCTAAAATAAAGCATTTTTCAAGCATTTTTAGATCCGTTGAAATCCGTTTAAATAGACGCAATATTAATAAAAACGAATAATAAAAATTTCGTCGTTTTATGCTGTTTTCACGTTAAAACAAATTTAAAGCTCAAAACGTGCTGTTTTGCTAAAATAAAAGCATTTTCAAAGCATTTTAGATCATTTGGGAAATCGTTCAAATAGAAGCAATATTAATAAAAACGAATAATAAAAAATTCGTCGTTTTTGTACTGGGCGCGTTAAAGCGCAGATTAAAGCTCAAAACGTACTGTTTTGCTAAAATAAACATTTCAAGCATTTTTAGATCGTTGGAAATCGTTTAAATAGAAGCAATATTAATAAAAACGAATAATAAAAATTCGTCATTTTTATGCTGTTGTTTACGCGTCAAAACGCAGATTAAAGCTCAAAATGTGCTGTTTTTGCTAAAATAAGCATTTTCAAGCATTTTAGATCGTTGGAAATCGTTCAAGTATACGCAATATTAATAAAACAGATAATAAAAATTTCGTCGTTTTATGCTGTTTTACGCGTTAAAACGCAGAATAAAACTCAAAACATTCGCTGTTTTGCTAAAATAGGCATTTTCAAAGCACATTGTAGATCGTTGGAAATCGGGCCAAAAGAAGCAATAGTAATAAAACAGATAATAAAAATTCGTCACGTTTTTTATGTGCTGTTTTTACCGCGTTAAAACGCAGCAAAACTCAAAACGTGCTGTTTTGCTAAAATAAGCATTTTTCAAGCATTTTAGATCGATTTGAAATCGTTCAAATAGACGCAATATTATTAATAAAAACGAATAATAAAAATTTCGTCGTTTTTATGCTGTTGTTTTATGCGTTAAAACGCTGATTAGAAGCTCAAAACGTTAACATTTTTTTTGCTAAAATAAGCATTTTCAAGCATTTTAGATCATTGAAATCACGTTCAAATAGAGAAGCAATATTAATAAAAACGAGTAATAAAAAATTCGTCGTTTTATGCTGTTTTACGCGTTAAAACGCAGATTACAGCTCAAAACGTGCAGTTTTGCTTTAAAATAAAAGCATTTTCAAACATTTTAGATCGTTGAAATCGTTCAAATAGAAACAATATTAATAAAAACGAATAATAATAAAAATTTCGTCGTTTTATGCTGCTTTACGTGTTAAAACGCAGTTAAAGCTCAAAACATTGCTGTTTTTGCTAAAATAAAACATTTTCAAGCATTTTTAGATCGTTGAAATCGTTTAAATGAAACAGTATTAATAAAAACGAATAATAAAAAATTCGTCATTTTTATGCTGTTTTACGCGTTAAAACGCAGATTAAAAGTTCAAAACGTGCTGTTTTGCACAAGAGCGAAAGCATTTTCAAGCATTTTAGATCGTTGAAATCGTTCCAAGACGGGCGCAATATTAATAAAAAACGATAATAAAAAATTTCGTCGTTTTTTGTAGCATTTACGCTTTGGAAACGCAGAATAAAGCTCAAAACGTGCTGTTTTGCTAAAATAAGCATTTTCAAGCATTTTAGATCGTTGAAATCGTTCAAATAGAAGCAATAATAGTAATAAAACAGATAATAAAATTTGTCGTTTTTATTGCTGTTTTTACGCGTTAAAACGCGGAATAAAGTTCAAAACGTGCTGTTTTGCTAAAATAAGCATTTTCAGAAGCATTTTAGATCGTTGGAAATCGTTCAAATGATAGAAGCAATATTAATAAAAACAGATAATAAAAAATTCGTCGTTAAAACGCAGCTTAAAGCTCAAAACGTGCTGTTTTGCTAAAAAGCATTTTCAAAGCATTTTAGATCGTTGAAATCGTTAAAATAGACGCAATATTAGCTAAAAACTGGGCCAATAAAAAATTTCGTCGTTTTATGCTGTTTTATACGTTAAAACGCTGATTAAAAGCTCAAAACGTGCTGTTTTGCTAAAATAAGCATTTTCAAGCATTTTAGATCGATTTGAAATCGTTCAAATAGAAGCAATATTAATAAAACGAATAATAAAAATTCGTCGTTTTTTTATGCTGTTGTTTTTACGCGTTAAAACGCAGATTAAAGCTCAAGCATTTGCTGTTTTGCTAAAAGAATAAACATTTTCAAAAGATTTTAGAATCGTTGAAATCGTTCAAATGAACCTGTCACGTAAAAACTATGAATAATAAAAATTTCGTCGTTTTATGCTGAAACACGCGTTAAAACGCAGAATAAAGTTCAAAACATGCTGTTATTTTTTGCTAAAATAAACATTTTCGAAGCATTTTAGATCCGTTGAAGTAGTTTAAATAGAAATAATATTAATAAAAACAGGCAAAAATAAAGAATTCGTCGTTTTTTATGCTGTTTTACGCGTTAAAACGCAGATTAAAACTCAAAACGTGTGTTTTTGCTAAAATAAACATTTTCAAGCACATTTTAGATCGTTTAGGAAATCGTTCAAATAGACGCAATATTAATAAAAACGAATAATAAGAATTTCGTCGTTTTTAGCCTTGTTCTATGCGTTAAAACGCTGGTTCAAAGCTCAAAACGTGCTGTTTTGCTAAATAAGCATTTTCAAACATTTTATAGATCGTTGAAATTGTTCAAATAGGAAGCAATATTAATAAAAACGAGTAATAAAAATTCGTCGTTTTATGCTGTTTTTACGCGTTAAAACGCAGATTACAGCTCAAATTTTAGTTTTGCACAAAAATAAGCATTTTTCAAGCATTTTTAGATCGTTGAAATCGTTCAAATTGACAATATTAATAAAAACGAATAATAAAAATTTCGTCGTTTTTGCTTGCTGTTTTACGCGTTAAACGCAGATTAAACTCAAAACGTGCTGTTTTTTGCACAAAATAAACATTTTTCAAGCATTTTTAGATACGTTTGAAATCGTTTAAAATAGAAGCAATATTAATAAAAACGAATAATAAAAATTCGTCATTTTTATGCTGTTTTTACGCGATTAAACGCAGATTAAAGCTCAAAAACGTGCTGTTTTGCTAAAATAAGCATTTTCAAGCATTTTAGATCGTTGAAATCGTTCAAATAGACTTTCAGTATTAATAAAAACGAATAATAAAAATTTCGTCGTTTTTTATGCTGTTTTACGCGTTAAAACGCAGAATAAAACTCAAAACGTGCTGTTTTGCTAAAATAAACATTTTTCAAGCACATTTTAGATCGTTGAAATCTGTTCAAATAGAAACAATTTATTAATAAAAACGAATAATAAAAAATTCGTCGTTTTTATGCTGTTTTACGCTTGTTAAAACGCAGATTAAAACTCAAAACGTGCTGTTAGCTTTGCTAAAATAATCATTTTCAAGCATTTAGATCGTTGGAAATCGTTCAAATAGAAGCAATATTAATAAAAGAAACGAAGAATAAAAATTCGTCGTTTTTATGCTGTTGCACCCACGCGTTAAAACGCAGATTAAAGCTCAAAACGATGCTGTTTTGCTAAAATAAGCATTTTCAAGCATTTTAGATCGTTGAAATAACTGGATTCAAATAGAAGCAATATTAATAAAAACGAATAATAAAATTCGTCGTTTTATGCTGTTTTACGCACGTTAAAACGCAGATTAAAGGCGCTCAAAACGTGCTGTTTTGCTAAAATAAGCATTTGAAACATTTTAGATCGTTGAAATCGTTCAGAATGGAGCGCAATATTAATAAAACGAATAATAAAAATTTCGTCGTTTTTATTTTTATTTTTACGCATTGAAAACGCAGATTAAAACTCAAAACGTGCTGTTTTGCTAAAATAAGCATTTTCAAGCATTTAGATCGTTGAAATCGTTTAAATAGAAGCAATATTAATAAAAAACGAATAATACAAAAAGTTGTCGTTTTATGCTGTTTTACGCGTTGCGGCACGGGGGTAAAGTTCAAAAACGTGCTGTTTTGCTTAAAATAATAAGCATTTTCAAGCATTTTTAGATCGTTGAAATCGTTCAAATGACAGTAGCTAAATAAAAACGAATAATACAAAATTTCGTGTTTTATGCTGTTTAATGCGTTAAAACGCTGATTAAAGCTCAAAACGTGCTGTTTTGCTAAAATATGCATTTTCAAGCATTTGAATCGTTGAAATCGTTTAAATAGACGCAATATTAATAAAAACGAATATTAATAAAATTTCGTCGTTTTTATGCTGTTTTACACGTTAAAACGCAGATTAAAGCTCAAAACGTACTGTTTTGCTAAAATAAAAGCATTTTCAAGCATTTTAGATCGTTGAAATCGTTCAAATAGAAGCAATATTAATAAAAACAGATAATAAAAATTCGTCGTTTTATGCTGTTTTCGCGTCAAAACGCAGATTAAATCAAAACGTACTGTTTGCTTTAAAATAAAAACATTTTCAAAACATTTTAGATCGACGAAATCGTTAAATAGAAGCAATATTAATAAAAACGAATAATAAAAGAATTTCGTCACGTTTTTATGCTGTTTTACGCGTTAAAACGCAGAATAAAGCTCAAAACGTGCTGTTTTGCTAAAATAAGCATTTTCAAGCATTTTAGATCGTTTGAAATCGTTCAAATAGAAGCAATATTAATAAAAACGAATAATAAAAATTTGTCGTTTTATGCTGTTTTACGCGTTAAAACGCAGAATAAAGTCAAAACGTGCTGTTTTGCTAAAATAAGCATTTTCAAGCATTTTAGATCGTTGAAATCGTTCAAATAGAAGCAATATTATAAAAACAATAATAAAAATTCGTCGTTAAAACGCAGCTTAAAGCTCAAAACGTGCTGTTTTGCTAAAAAGCATTTTCAAGCATTTTAGATCGTTGAAATCGTTCAAATAGACGCAATATTAATAAAAACGAATAATAAAAATTTCGTCGTTTTATGCTGTTTTATGCGTTAAAACGCTGATTAAAGCTCAAAACGTGCTGTTTTGCTAAAATAAGCATTTTCAAGCATTTTTAGATCGTTGAAATCGTTCAAATAGAAGCAATATTAAGTAAAAACGAATAATAAAAAATTCGTCGTTTTTATGCTGTTTTACGCGTTAAACGCAGATTAAAGCTCAAAACGTGCTGTTTTGCTTTAAAATAAAGCATTTTCAAGATTTTAGATCGTTGAAATCGTTCAAATAGACGCAATAAAAGTAAAAACGAATAATAAAAATTTCGTCGTTTTTATGCTGTTTACGCGTTAAACGCAGAATAAGTTCAAAACATGCTGTTTTGCTAAAATAAGCATTTTAAGCATTTTAGATCCCTTGAAATCGTTTAAATAGAAGCAATATTAATAAAAACAGATAATAAAAATTCGTCGTTTTTATGCTGTTTTACGCGTTAAAACGCAGATTAAACTCAAACGTGCTGTTTTGCTAAAATAACATTTTCAAGCATTTTAGATCGTTGAAATCGTTCATAAGCGCAATATTAATAAAACGAATAATAAATTCGTCGTTTTTATGCTGTTCTATGCGTTAAAACGCTGAGTTAAAGCTCAAAACGTCTGTTTTGCTAAAATAAGCATTTTCAAGCATTTTAGATCGTTGAAATTGTTCAAATAGAAGCAATATTAATAAAAACGAATAATAAAAATTTCGTCGTTTTTATGCTGTTTTACGCGTTAAAACGCAGATTAAAACTCAAAACGTGCTGTTTTGCCAAAAAAGCATTTTCAAGCATTTTTAGATCGTTGAAATCGTTTAAATAGAAGCAATATTTAAAAAAACGAATAATAAAAATTCGTCGTTTTTATGCTTTTTACGCGTTAAAACGCAGAATAAAAGTTCAAAACGTGCTGTTTTTGCTAAAATAAGCATTTTCAAGCATTTTAGATCGTTGAAATCGTTCAAATGGCAATATTAATAAAAACGAATAATAAAAATTTCGTCGTTTTTATGCTGTTTTAATGCGTTAAAACGCTGATTAAAAACTCAAAACGTGCTGTTTTTTCTAAAATAAGCATTTTCAAGCATTTTTGATCGTTGAAATCGTTTAAATAGGGCGCAATATTAATAAAAAAGAATTAAAATTTCCCTTTTTATGCTGTTTTACGTTAAACGCAGATTAAACTCAAAACGTCTGTTTTGCAAAAACATTTTCAAGCATTTTAGATCGTTTGAAA